>NC_084461.1:63310000-63610000 GCF_027409185.1 Cynocephalus volans | reverse complement strand
ATAAAATTCCTAGAAGATAATATAAGAGAAAATCTAGATAACCTTGGGTTTGACAATGACATTTTAGATACAACACCAAAAGCATAATCTATGAAAGAAAGAATTGAGAAGGTAAACTTCATTAAATTTAAAAATTCTGCTCTGAGAAAGACACTGTCAAGAGAATAAAAAGACAAGCCACAGATTAAGAGAAAATATTTGCCGAAGATATATATGATACAGGACTGTTACTCAAAATATACAAAGGACTCCTAAAACTCAACAATAAGAAAACAACCCAATTAAAAAATGGGCCAAAGGGCCGAGCCCGTGGCGCACTTGGGAGAGTGCGGCGCTGGGAGCGCAGCGACGCTCCCGCCGCAGGTTCGGATCCTATATAGGACTGGCCTGTGCACTCACTGGCTGAGTGCCAGTCACAAAAAAGACACACACACACACACAAAAAAAATGGGCCAAAGACCGTAACAAATGCCACACCAAAGGATATATATAGATGGCAAATAACCATATAAAAAGATGCTCCACATCTCACCAGGGAAATGCAAGTTAAAACAACAATGAGATACCACTATACACCTATTAGAATAGCCAAAATCCAAAACATTGACAACAGCAAATGTTGACAAGAATGTATAGCAAAAGGAACTCTCATTTATTGCTGATAGGAATCAGAACAGTATAACCACTCTGGAAAACAGTTGTATGGTTTCTTTTAAAACTAAACATATTCCTACCATGTGATCCAGCAATTGTGTTCCTTGATATTTATCCAAAGGAGTTGAAAACTCTGTCCACACATAAAAGTGCACATGAAATGTTTATAGCAGCTTTACTCAAAATTGCCAAAACTTGGAAGCATTTCCTTTAGGAGGTGACTGAATGAATAAGCTATAGTACATCCAAACAACTGAATAATATTTAGCACATAAAAGAAATGAGCTATCAAGCCATCAAAAAACATGGAGGAAACTTAAGTGCCTACTACTAAGTCAATCGGTCTGAAAAGGTTACATACTGTATGATTTCAACTACATGACATTTATATGAAAAAAGTAAAAAGATGAGTGGTTGCTAGGGATTAGTGGAGAGAAAGGGATGAATATGTAGAGCATGGAAATTTTTTAGGACAGTGAAACTACTCTGTACGATACTATAATGGTGGATACATGTCATTATAAATTTGTCCAAATCCATAGAATGTACAACACCAAGAGTGAACCTTAATGTAAACTATGGACTTTGGGGGATAATGATAGTGGTTCATCAATTGTAGGTTCATCAATTGTAACAAATGTACTTCTCTGGTGGGGGATGATGATAGTAGGGGAGGCTATGACTGTAGGGAAACAAGGGGTACACGGGAACTCTCTGTACTGTGAACCTAAAACAGCTCTAATAAATAAAGTTAAAAAAAATACCATTGGATTTGATTATATAAACATTTAAAATTGTATAGGAAAAAAACTCCTGCAAAATTAAAAGACAAAGAACATATTGGAACAATATTTACAACAAATGGCAAGAATAATCCTTAATATATAATATGATCCTATAAATCAAGAGAAATGAACTCCCCTAGAAATGTGGCAATGAATATTGCTTTGGACTGCTAGTTGAATCCCAAGATCCATTCTCTCTTCTTTCTATAGTAACAGAATTTTATCTGGACACATGACCACCCAGCTAGAGAATATGTTTTATAGCTTCTGTTGCAGTTAGGTGTGACCATGTAACTTAAATTCTTGCAAAAGAATGTGAGCTTAAGTAATACATGCAATTTCTTTTTCACTTGTTAAATAGCAAATTACCTGCCTTCAATTTTTTACCTACTCTTTCTCTCTTACCAAGAGATGGAATATGGATTGGAGACAATCCATTTTTATCAGTCCAGGTAAGGATAACACCAGGGGATGATGGAACATGATTTAAAGAACCTGGGTCTCTAAGTTACTATGGTAATCAGAGCCACCCCACCAGCTGGAACTACTTACCTATTAGGTGATAAAGAAATAAATTCTTATTTAAAATATTATATTTTGGGGTCTCTTGTGCCAGCTACTTAGCCTATATCCTAACAAACAAGAGGAAATTTCCACAATAAGAAAATATTAATGGCTAACTAATATGTGAAAAGATGTTCTTTCTCTGTCAAAATCAAAGGAAGAAAAATTAAAACAACCATGAGAGAATATTTTGGACTCTGTATAAGCAAAAACTAAGACTGATAAAACTGATAAAATCTAGTTTTAAACAAGAATATGAGGAAACCAATGCTCTTATGTTAAAAATGTAAAATGGTACCATTTTTGGTGAAAATAACAGCACTACAGTGTAAAAATATATGAATAAAAAATGATCACCACAGGGTTGTGTATAAAGCAAAAAACTAGAACCAGCATAGGTAAGGTAAATAAATTATGGTACCTCCATAATTTTAATGCTATGAATCCTTAAAAATGGTATTGGACAGACAAATCATCCTTTGTCACAACAGCAGACCACTTAAAAATTACCTTGTGCTCTAGGAAAGCATATACCAAAAAATGACACATTATAGTTTGGTAAAGAAAACATAAAATTTATGATCTCTGAACTCTATCACAAAAGAAAGATTTTGTAGCATGTTAAATTAATGCTATAATTTTTTTATGTTATAGCCTAGAGCTTTGTTAACACTGGATCAGATTTTGATAGAGAATAAACTCATCTGGCCATGACTTGCTTTATTAGCAGAAATCTGACTGCTTTGAGTTGTGAATCTACCACATGGTGTCCTGCAGCTGGGTTCTTGCAAACTTTTCTACTGAAATAACTTTTAACAGCAGAGGACAATTTTGTGTATTTACTCCCCAAAGATCCTAGAGAAAAAGCCAAAAGCCTCCAAATTATTAGAAGTCTTGTGTTTTATCTTAGAAATTTATGTACATTTGGCATTCTAACATATAGCGTGAGTTTTTGGTTTACTAAAACATGATTATGTTTCAAGTTACTTTCTAATTTAATTAGTTAACATGTTCCCCCCAATTTTATTTTGCAAAATAAGCACTGCAGAAAGCACTTATCATATGGCCTTTTTTAGCTGCAAATAATGTATATAATAATGTATATATATATATAAATATATAAATAATGTATATAATAAAAAGAACATAGGCTTTGAGTCAAATCATAGCTCTGTCAACTACCTGTTCTATAAAGCTGGGCAAGTTACTTACCCTAATTAAGACTCTACTTACTCCTCTGTAGAATGGAGGTGATAATGTCTAGGTGTGGAGTCTTTATGTAAATAAGTAGAGCAATGCTTAGCAAAGCACATGCATTTGCTGAATGTGTATCCTTTACAATATAATGAACATTTACATTTCACCTTGTTTTTATTTGACTTGATGATAATGCATTTTAACTGCCAACTATTATTCTACCAGCTTCCATTTTACTTAATAATTGAATTAATACCTGTAATTGTGCTTTCTTTAGCTGCTGGCTGGTAATTTGAGCTTTTTGTTGTATCATATTTTCAATTCGTTGATTGACTTGCTTTTCCTTCTTGAGCTCGTTTTCATAAAATCTGGACCCCTATGAAGGAAAACAAAACAAAGCATAGGAAAAATGTTTTAAGGAAGACATCATTATAGTATAACCTAGTGGCTAAGAATACAGACTATAGAATCAGAATGATTGAATTCAAAACTTAGCTCTACTACTTACTAGCTGGGTGACCCTAAAATTACTTAATCTTTCTATGTTTCAGTTTCCTTATCTGTAAAATGAATTTATTAATAATTATCTAAATCACAGGATTGTTGTGAGGCAGTACTTAGAACAGTACAAGCTCCCTGAGATGAGTATATATCTGCATTCCAGAAAAGAACGTGTCCTAGGTAGGATCCATGGAGCATATGCAAGGCCTTAGTTGGTTAGGTCATAAGTTATCTCTTTCACTCCATAAATAGTATTTTCAAAAATTTAATGTTAAATCATTAAAGAAAATGTAGAAAATACTCTTAAAAAATTACCCATCATTCCATTACTGAACTTAGTGTTTATCTATTTACCAGGTTGATAGACATTTAGGTTATTTCTGCTTCTTGGCTATTATGGAAAATGCTATGAATATTTGTGTACAAGTTTTTATGTGGACATACACTGTCATTCCTCTTGGATATGTACCTACGAGTGGAATTTCTGGGTCATGTGGTAACTCCATACTTAACCTTTCCAAAGTGGCTAAACCATTTTACAATCTTACAAGCAATGTATAAAGGTTCCAATTTCTTCACATCCTGGCCAACATTTGTTACTGTCTGTCTTATATTATAGCCATTCTAGGCAATAACAGTGTAAATGGCATCTCACTGTTTTTTTTTTTTTTTTGGCAGCTGGCCAGTACAGGGATCAAACCCTGGACCTTGGTGTTATCAACACCATGTTCTAACTAACTGAGCTAACTGGCCAGCCCTATTTCTCTGTTTTTTAATTTGTATTTCCTTAATCAGTAATGATGTTGAGCATATTTTCATGGCCCATGAGCCATGTGCATATCTGCTTTACTAAAATTTCTATTCATATATTTTGATTGGGTTGCTTGTCTTATTACTGAATTGTAAGAATTCTTTACATATTCTGGATATAAGTTATTTATCAGATGTGTTTTGCAAATATTTTACCCAAGTAGGTTTCATATCTTTTTATTTTTTAATGATGTCTTTTGAAAAACAAACATTTTAAATTTGGATGAGTTATGATTTCTCAGCTTTTTCTTTTACTGACTTGCTTTTGGTGTCATATCTAAGAAATTTCCACCTCCTAACTTAAGTCTCAAAAATATTCTCTTATGTTTTCTTCTAAAAATTTTATTGCCTTCGTGCTTTAAATCTATTTAGAGTTCATTTTTGTGTGTGTGGTGTGAGATGAGGGTCTAAATTCACCTTTTTGGCATGTGGATATCCAGGTGTCCTAACACTATTTATTGACAGCCTATCCTTTTGCCTAAGTACTTTCATCAAAAATCAGTAGACTATAAATATAAAGATTTATTTCTGGACTCTCGATTCAGCTCCATTGGTCTGTATGCCTGTCTTTACGGCAGTACTACCCTGCCTTGATAACTGTAGTTTTATACTAAGTTTTGAAATCAGAAAGTCAAAGACTTCAAAGTTTGTTTCTTTTCAAAATTGTTTTGGCTATTTTAGGTGTTTCTCATTTCCAAGTAAATTTTAGGATCTGCATGTCAATTTCTGCAAAAAAATAAAAATAAAAAGCCAATGGAATATTGATGGGGGATTACATTGAATCTATAGGTCAATTTGGGGAAAATTGCCATCTTAACAACATTGAATCTTTTCATTCTTGAACACAGAATGTCTCCCCATTTATTTAGATCTTTAATTTCCCTCAGCGAATTTTTGTAATTTTCAGGGTACAAGTCTTGTACTTCTTTTGAGATTCATTAGAATTCTCTATATATGAGATGATGTCATCTGTGAATAGAGACAGTTTTAGCTCTTCCTTTCTAATCTGGATGTCTTTTACTTCTTTTTATTACCTGACTGCACTGGCTAGAACTGTCAGGACTGTGCAGAATAGAAAAGGTGAGAATGGAGATTCTTGCCTTGTTCCTGATTTTAGGGGGAAAGTATTCAAACTTCCACCATAAAGTATGATGCTCACAATAGGTTTTTTATAGATGCCCTTTACTAGATTGAGGAAGTTCCCTTCTGTTTCAAGTTTATTAAGTGTTTTTAGCACAGATGGTGGTGGGATTTTGTCAGATATGCTTTTTCTGTGTCTACAGAGATAATCATGCAGTTTTGCCCCTTTTTGTTCCATTAATATGGTGTTTTACATTAATTTTTGGAATGTTAAACCAACCTTGCTTTCCTAAGATAAATCTGACTTGATCATTGTGCAAAATCTTTTTTTTTTTTTTTTTTTTTTTTACATATTGTTGGATTCAATTTGCTAATAGTTTGTTGAGGACTTTTGTATTTATAATAATGTATAACATCTTGTGTTTGGCTTTGGGTACCAGGTTGATACTGGCCTCACAGAATGAGCTGGGAAGTGCTCCATCCTTCTCTATTTCCTGGAAGAGCCTGTGGAGTATTTATACTATTTCTTCTTTAAATATCTGATAAAATTCACCAGAGAATCCATCTTGGCCTGGTATTTTTTAAAAAAATTTTTGGTGGGAAGATTTTTAATCACTAATTTAATTTCTTTCCTTGTTATAGGTCTATTTAGATTTTCTATATCTTCTTGAGTCAGTTTTGCAAAACTATGAATTTCTAGAAATTTGTCCAATTTATTTGAATTTATTTTAAAATACTCTACCACCTCCCATCCACCTCCAAAACTTATTAGGGGAGGGGTGAGACAGATGAAAAAACATTTGGAAAAATCTTGATAATTGTTGATGCTGGGATTCACTTTACTATTTGCTCTACTTTTATGTATGTTTAAAATTTTCTGATAATAGTTTTAAAAAAGTAAATTATATTGCTATGAAATGGCAATTAGAAAAATCTCAATTTAAAAAAGATGCCATTTATGGTAACCCTCTACACAAGAGAAATATATATTAATATATGTGTTTTACATATACCAATCATATGATATATTCAATTATATGATGTATGTATGTATGTATTCTTTTCAAGAATACATATATATCGTAAAATTTATATGGAAGAGGAAAGGTTCAAGAATATTCAAGATACTCTTGAAAAAGAACAAAGTACAAAAAAAATTGTTCAAGCAGATATCAAGACTTATTATAAGTATTGTAATGAAGAACATGTTGAAGGTACAAGAATAGGCAAATAATCCAGTGGAACAGAAGAGAAAGAGCTGTAGGTCAGTAGGAAAAGGATGGACTATTTAATAAATGGTACTAAGACACAAAGAAGAGAGAGGGAGGATCTAGGATAGGGAAATCTAGGGTAACGTACATATTGTATTTCTTAACCTGAAAACTAGGCTGATAGGTTTTATTCTTTTTCTTTTTTAAAAAAACATTTTTATAATGAAAATTTCAAAAAAGTCTCTAACAGAAAAAATAGAGAGATTAATACAATAAATACACATATAAAACTATCACTGGGATTTAACAACTGTCAACATTTTACCATATTTGCTTCATTGAATTTTTAAGTGCAACATTTTAAAGTAAATTACCAATATCATGACATTTAGTGTTTATTACATACAGTATTTCAGTATGCATCTTTAAAAATAAGGCTACTTTCTAACTTCATCATAATAACATTATAACATAATTTTGTTAGCTAACGAAACTAACAATAATTCCTTAACATTACATAGTACTCTCTCCATATTCAAATTCCACTAAACATTTCAAATGTCTTTTACTGCTGATTTGTACAAACCAGTATCCAATCAGGGTCTATCTACATCTGCTTATTACATCTCTTAATTCTCTTTTACTTTTTTCTTGCTTTTAAAATTGTATCTTTGTTTTACAAGCTTAAAATTATTTTTCCCTCAACTTTTTATTTTGGAATTTACAAATCTTCAAAAAATGAAAGAATAGTACAATCAACCCCAAATGCCCTAACATAGTATCACCACTTGTTAATATCCTGCTACATATGATTTCTCTCCCAAGTTCTACATAAGTGCATGCGCACACATGCATGTGTACACTTACACACACTCCCACCCCTTTTGGCTAAACAATTTGAAAGTAAGTTGCTACAGACATCAGCATACATTTCCTAAGAATATCTCAGATTTTACACCTTTCTGCATGTATATTTCATAATATGAATAATGTATATTTCATAAATGAAAGCAAAAAAGTGGTAGAAAAAACTTTTAAAGAATTATTTTATACCCCTGGAGAAGGCCATATGTAGCTGAGTAATTCAAAAACATAAAAAGAAGCAAACAAAAAATTTCTGCATGGGAGAAAACTACCATAAGCAAAGTCAAAGATAAACAATTATCCAATGGACAAATGTGCATAGGGTAGGAACATACAGTTCATAAAAAAGGAAATATAAATTGTTTTTAAAATATAAAAAGTGTACAATCTCAGTTTTCATAAGAGGAATGCAAAGTAATGCCATACTGTGTTACTCAGATTGGCAAATCCAAAAATTAAGTAATACATTGTGTTAGCGCAGTTTCAGTATGATAATGCATACTCTCATATACTAGTGGTGGAAGTGTAAATTGATACAACCACTATGGAGGGTAATTTGGCACTTCATAAAAATTACATATGCAGGTATTCTTTCATGCTATATGTATTTGGTGTAGTCATTCCACTTCTAGGACTCTCTCCTATAATTTTCCTTGCACAAATATAACATTATGAAGTACAAGGTTATTTACTGTAGTATTGTTTATAAAAATAAAAGGCTATAAATAACTTACATGTCCATCAATAAAGATTCTGATTTGTTTGACAAATTATATCTAAACATGCAGACATAAAAAAGAATGAAGAACTTGAATCTTATACAAAAAGACCTCCAAGTTATATTAACTGGAAAAAAAAAAAAAACCCAAAGAGCAAAACAATTACAGTATTCTCCTAGTGGGGTTTTTAAAAAAGGGGGAAAAAGAACATGTACATTATTTTACTTTTGCTTGCATATTATATGCATGTAAAGTAGAAAGTTGGATAGCAAGAGCAACAAAATAGAAGGGAGATTATTCCATATCCTTTAGTAGCTTAATAATATTATAAATTAAAATATTAAAAATTTTAATAAAAATATTCAAACCTTAATGATTTTCTTTTAAACAGAAAGTTTAAAAGTTACTAAATTAATTAAAGATATTGAAAGAAAAAAGAAACATACCTTTGTGGCTTCCATTATAATTTTGTTAATTTTTTCTTTATCTAATCCTTCCATTCCTGCTTTATTATCATTAAGTCCCATCCTAAGCAGAAGGTCATCTTTGTAATTGTCATTCTCCTTTGTGCTATTCATGGTGTAAACTTAAAATGGCTTTTTAAAAATTATCTGAAAAAGCATACAAAAATAAACACTGCTTTTAAAAGTATCCATGGAGGGGCACTTAAAATTTTAAATGATAAAGAAATCAGCAAAACAAATTTTTTAAATGACAGTTAAAATTTTTTAGCTACTGAAAAATTATTACTCAGATTTTAAAAATTACTTTCCCAAGATTACTGTACTCTGAGGGAAGAAATGAATTAACATTTCCTGCATGCTCTGTGCCAGCCACTATGCTTGGAGCTTTACATGTGAACGCTGAAACAGCCCTGAAAGACAGATATTATTATTCCCAGTGTAACAAGATAAGAAACCTAAGTCTTAGAACATGTCTATTGATACAGATATGCTAACAAATGGCAACATCTGTGTTGAAACCCAGGTCTGAGTCCAAAATTAGTGTTTTTACCCAGATTAATACACTGTATAGAAAACAAATACAAAATAACACTTTACTACATGTTAAGTTAAATAGTATTTATTATCTACTGTATGCAGGACCCCATTCTTAAGGCAGTAAAAAAAATACAGAGAAAATAATATTATCTATTCACTTCCAGGAAATGATTATATTGTACAATGCAATGTCACTTCTAAGGTTAAAAAATCCTTTCAAATAATAATTAACATCTTTACGTCATTCTTTATAGTTTACCTTCACATATATTAGCTTTTAAAAAATTTTTACAACAACCAGGGCTGGCCAGTTAGCTCAGTTGTTTGGAGTGTGGTGTTGTAATACCATGGTCAAGGGTTTGGATCCCCATACTGGCCAGCTGCCAAAATATACATATATCTTTACAACAACCATGAGAAACAGATTTTGTTACTGTCAAGTTAGGAAGGGAAAAAAATGGAATTTCAGTGAGATTAAGTGAATTGCCCATCAGAAGTCTGCTAGTAAGTGGAAGAATTGGGATTTGAATCCAAGTCTTCTAATTCTAATGCAGCTACCATGACATCACAGTTACCACCAATTTGGGGTTCACTTGTGCGATAAATAAATGGCCGGGCCGGGTAAAAACAGCTGCCACAAATCTACCACAAATTATGATAGTGACTTCTTATTTTCATCATTTAAAGAGCGCTCATTTACTCTCTTCTGCCTTGAGGATCTTTCCTTAACAATGCTGCTTGCGTTTTTGGCACCAGCAAAGAATAAAAAGAATTTTGGAAGGAACTTCAAATACTGTGACTATTAGGGGCAGTTCCATTAGAACAAAAAAAAAGTGTAGATCACAGTAGTTCTCAAATTTTGCTGCACAGTATACCCACCTAAGGAGATTTTAAAAACCTTGATGCCCAAGTCTCATATCATAGCAAATAAATCAGAAGATCTGGGAGTAGAAATCAGATAGCAATATTTTTAAGAGATGGCCAGGTAATTCCAGTATGCCCCAAAGTATAGGAACCACTGGTGTAGATGTTGTTTTTCAGTACCAAAGGGAATATAGGCTGGTTTTCTGTTCTCATCACTTGAATTTTTTTTCTCTTCAATTATCATATTCAGCCTATTATTTCTCTGTATTTTGGTTTATGCTTCAGTAATACAATTACTTCTCATTTCCTTTTTTTTTTTTTTTGACCAGCAAGGGGATCGCAACCCTCAGCAGGGTGTGGTCGCGCCACGCTCAGCCAGAGCACACCGGCCATCCCTATATAGGATCCAAACCCACAGCCTCAGCGCTCCCAGCGCCGCACTCTCCCGAGTAAGCCACGGGGTCGGCCCTACTTCTCATTTTCTAGTAAAGCAGGTGAATGTAACTCAGTCATAATTTACCATACCATCATAATGAAGAGTGAACAGGCTAAAATACAGACATCCTACGTTTAAGCTGCCTTGCCCTTTAGATGATGACATATTTTAAAGGAAGAGAAACATTTACTGAGTGACTACTACTTCACTTGTGGTACTGTGTATTAATTAGCCAAAAAAAAATCTAAGAATTGATTTTGATCCTTAATTGGCTCCGAAGAACTAGGTTATCAGCAATACTAGGACCAGGCAAAATTGTGAGACAGGTGAAGTTAGTTTTCAGCTACCTTCCTGCCTGTTGATGCCTAATTACCATGCAATTATGTCCAGTTTCATAGGCATGTGTTTAGCATCATCTACATGCCTATGACTTCCAGGTTTACAGAAGCACTTCAAATGCCTGTGTGACATCTCAAATTTAACATGTCCAAAACTGATCTTATCTGTCTCCGTCCCCCAAACCAACTCCATTTGCACCTTCCTCATCTCAGTTGAGAGCTACTAAAATCTCTTCCAATTGCTCATGCACATAACCTTGGAGTCATTTTTGGCCCCTCTCTTCCTCATAGACCCACATCCAAACAGTCAGGAAATTCTATGGGCTCTGCTTTCAAAATGCACCTTGAATCTAACCACTTCTCACCATCTTCACGGCTTTCACTCTAGTCTGAACCACTGTTATGTCTTGCCTGGATTATTACAATAGCCTTTTAAATAGTCTTTCTGCTTCTACCCTTGCTCTCCAGCAATCAATTATCAACACAGTCCAACCGATTCTTTTAAATCACAAGTTAGATCATGTCACTCTTTTGCTGAAAATTGTACAGTGTCACCCCATCTCACTCCAGAATAAAACCCAAAGTCCCTAAAATGACCTTCAAGGCACTATAGAATCTGGATTCCTACTGCCTACCTACCCTCATATCTAATACTTTCCCCCTTGTTCAACTACTCTCTAGCCACACTGGTCTCTTTGCAGTTCCTCAAATCTGCTAGACACACACTAACCTTAAGGCCTTTTTCACTGGCTGTTCCTTTCCCCTGGAGGGTTCTTCTGCCTGATATTCTCTTGACTAAACTCCCTCATCTCCTTCAGGTCTTTGCTTAAATGTCACCTTCTCAATGATGGCCTACCTTGACCTCCTATTAAAAGTGTAGCCTTATAACCCCTACTACCCTCTCTTCCCAATGCCCCATTGTTTTTTCTAACATAATATATATTACTTATGTTTATTGTCTACCTTCCCTGTGAAAATGTAAGCTCCATGAGAGCAAGGAACTGTTTTTGTTTTCATTGATATATCAAAAATGCCTCAAGCGGTGCTTGACACAGAGTAGGTGCTCAATAAATATTTGTTGAATGACCCAACAAAACTCAGTTTATATCATTTTCTCATTCTATCAATCACATAATCACATTAAAGATCAGGAGAAAAACTGCTTTTCTGAAGTTAAGAATTTTAAAATACTTGTAGTTTTTCGTTGTTTCAACATTAAATATGTAAGAACATTTATGAAAGCTAAACAACTTCCCATCTTACTTCAGATGAAAGAAATTGCCTTAGGTTTTAAAATACTCACATTAAATAAGAAATTTGCCTCCAAGTAGGCCAAATTATTTGTTTTCAAAATACCTTGAGAAAAATTTTTTAAAAAGCAAAGAAATGAGGAGGGTATACAAAAGGTCATAGTACGTAACAAAAGGATGACTGGATAAAAATTTCCCATGGTTAAAATCTTAATGATGTACTGAGTTATTTTGTTTCTTTGTACGTTTTTTTGAGAGAATTTATTTTCTCCTCTCATGGCCTTTTCTGAAAATGAGAGCTTCTTAAATCTTCTTTGTAGAAGTCACTGTAGCAGCAAAAGTGATCTATTTTTTTACAATACTGTTAGTGATTTCTTCCTTTTTAAGATATAGCCAACCTCTCTAAAGCTGGGAAAAAAAATGAAAGATGAAAATAGGAAATATGATGTTCTATAAAGGTTGGCTACATTTGCTACAAAAAGCTAAAAATATATATCAATAAATGATAATGAATATTTTCCAACAAGTTACCATATGCCAAGCAGGTACTATGTGCTTAAGAAGCATCCTTTCATTACTCCTCGTCATTACTCACTAATTTAAATATCTCAATAAAGTATCTATTAATAAAATACATAAAGAAATTGAGGCTTAGAGAATTTACATAATTCACCCATGATCACAAGAGGTAGCCAAGCCAAAATTCAAATCCAGAATCTGTTGCCAGTGCCCATATTGTTAACCAGTACACTAAATATATAACTACTTCCTCAGATGCCAATTTCATCTTCATTCCCAAAAGATATATCAGATATAGAATTGAATTGACAATTTTTATCTTTTCCTTTTCATTCTTTAAAGATGTTGCTCCACTCTTTTCTAGCTTCCATTATTTCTGTTAAGGCCATGATCATCAAATTGTTGTTTCCTACACATAATGTGTCATTTTTCTCTGCTTTCGGGATTTTCTAAGTTTGAGTAGGCTGTGCCTAGGCACTGTGTGCTCCACACTTATCCTGTTTGATGTTCTCTGTGCTTCTTAAATAAGTAAATGTATATTTTCCTAATTTGAGAAGTTTTTGACCATTATTATTTCTTTTTCTTCCTCTTCTTGAAATCTCTCTCTCCACTGCTTCTGGAACTTCAATTATCTATGACTCCTGTTATTACTCCTTTAATATTGTTCCATGGGTACCTACTTGAGTTTCCTTTCTAAAAGAAATATTGGACAGGGGAGGCATCCAGGCAGGCAGGAGAATAGGCCAGCCACATGTCAGACCCCTGCCCTGCCTGTGCAGAAGACAAGACCCTGTGCTGCACCACTGCTGACAGGGGAGGCACCCCAGCAGACAGGAGAACAAGCCAGCCACCTGCCAGATCCTCACCCCATCTGTGCAGAAGGCAGGATATCACGCCACATTGCCGCTGATGGGGGAGGCAGCCAGGCAGGCAGCAGATTAGGCCAGTCACCCACCAGACCCCTGTCTACCCATGCAGAAGGCAGGACCCTGCACTGTGTCACTGTGGATGGGGGAGGCAAACAGGCCAGCCACCCGCCCAAGCCTGGCACACCCATACAGAAGGCAGAACTCTGCTTTCCGTGACACCGCCATGAGGCTTCACATGGCTTCCACAGAGATGGTCTACAATAGCCACCACCACAGCTAATACTGTTGCAATGATGGCTCGCTGGCTTAATAACATCCACGACTACTGTGCAGGTGGCCCACTACACATTTGACTTCATTGGCACACAGAGACTCACTGGATGAGCCTGGAAAAAGAGGAAGAAGTCTTTCTCCTCAAAGTCCACTCCAGAGTTAATAGAAGAAGCAACGGATCTACTAGACAACCAAAAATCAACATAGAGCTATTAGAAATATGAAAAAATCAGAAAATATGACACCATCAGAGGAATTCAGTAACTCTCAAGTGCCAGACCCTACAGAAGAGGAAACACTTGAAATGACAGAAAAGGAATTCTGAGTTACTATCTTAAGAAAACTCAATGAGACAGAAGAGGACTCTGTAAGACAACACAATGAAACAAGAAAAAATATCCAGGATATGAAGGAAGAAACTTACAAAGAGATTAATACTTTAAAAAAGAATGTAGCCGAACTCCTGGAACAGAAAGACACATTCAATGAAATAAAAAACACAACAGAGAGCTTAAGCAGCAGATTAGAAGAAGCTAAAGAAACAATATCCAAACTCAGAGATGGTCATTATGAAATAACTCAGGCAGACAAGAAAAAGGAAAAGAGATTTAAAAAAATAAAGAATCTCTAAGAGAGCTAGCAGACAACCTTAAGCACACAAACATCTAAATCACAGGTGTTCCTAAAGGGGAGAAGAAAAGTAAAGGCATTGAAAATCTATTCAACGAAATAATAATGGAAAACTTCCCAGCTACACAGAGAGACACAGACCTTCAGATCCAGAAAGGTCAAAAATCCTCAAACAGTTTTAATCCAAAAAGATCCTCTCCAAGACACATTATAGTCAAATTGGCAAAGCTCAAAGACAAGAAGAGAATCCTAAAAGCAGCAACAGAAAAGCGTCAAGTCACTTATAAGGGTGCCATCATCGAACTAAGAGCAGACTTCTCAACTGAAACTCTACAGGCAAGAAGAAAATGCAATGACATATTCAAAATACTAAAAGACAAACACTGCCAGCCAAGAATACTGTACCCAGCAAGGTTATCCTTTACAAATGAGGGAGAAATAGTGTATTTCCCAGATGAATAAAAACTTCAGGGGTTCATCACCACACGACCAGTCTTGCAAGAAATTCTCAAGGGAGTCCTGCATCTGGAATCTGAAAAACAATAATCACTACCATGAATACATAAGTAAGAACAAAACCCACCAGTAAACACAAATGCAAATGAGAAAGACAAAAGAAACTAAGAGTTTCAAGATGGCGGCGGCTGCGGCGGCTGGCGCGGAGTAGCTGAGGTGGAAAAGGTGGCCACTGGGCCTCAGGCAGCCGGGAAACTTGTGGACCTTCCTCTGGCCATCTCTTAAGGGAGGACTGCTGCTGCTGACCGGTCGTGGGGGCTCAACGCCACTTTGCCCCCGGCAGGAGAGGCTGCCTCATTTACAGACAACAGCTTTGAAGTGTGGAGCAGGAAAAGAACTGATTCTTAGCTGCAAAAGCGAGTCTTGAAACAGGGAACACGGCGCCAGGGCTGCTGTGGATGCAGCCAGGATCCCGGAGGCTGGGGCCGCACCGAAGGCAGCCAGCTGCCCTATTCAGGATTCGAGGTTTCAGGCCGGCATTAAAGAAGATTCCTGGGAGCGCCCGAGCGGCGCCGCGACTGAACAGCCCGAGGCGGCAGTGCCGAGAACACGGAAGGCAACAAACCAGAGACAGAGCGAGCGCCCGACCTGGCACAGCACTGTGAGTGATCCCTGGCACAGCTCTGTTCGGGGGCTGGATGCCCACGTGGCTCCCGCCTGCACCACCAGGCCACTCACTGCCCCATGCTGCCTCCATTTTCCCAGGTGCGGGCAGCTCCGCCCTGCTCGGCCATCACTGAGCCCATTTGCTTGGCCTGGCGCGGGGCTTTCCGGACCCTTCGGGCCGGCCTCCTCTCCCACTCCCTCCGCGGTTCTCTGGCGGGGCTGGGGGTGTGGGGCTTCCCGACCAGTATTGGGAGGGCAAGGAAGTACGGGCGGGCCGACTGTCACTCCACCACACCCTGGACTCCGGCCCCGGTAAACTTCCTGTTACTGGGAGGCAGATACCATCTCTGCGACCACCAGTTTGGAAAAAAGCCTAACGAATTTCTGGTTGGGAATAGTGTGGTAGGAGAGTTCCCAGGTCCGCTTGAACCTGCCGGAGAGCAGGCTGCAGGCGGGCACTAGACTCGGTTTATACCGGGGGGATACAAAGGTGAACAAGACCCGAGAAAGATCTACACAGTGCTACAAAGGCACCCAGAGAGACCGGTCGTCTGTGCTTAGCAGAAACTGGTAGACTTCCTGGGCGAGGCGGTGCCGAGCAGGGTCTTGAAGGCCCAGCTGATAGACGAGGGGTGCAGAAGACACACCGCAGCCCAGCACAGTGTGCACAGAGGGGGGAGACGTGCGGCCAGGGAGGCGGAGACTCGACAGAAACCACACACCCAGTGGGGTCGCCACTGCACGATCTAACAGCCTGGGCCAGAGCACACGGAACGGGGAGAAGTCCTGTACAGAAAGTGAAAGCTCAACAGAGATCACACACCCTGTGGTACGTGATCCACCAGCCCAGCAGAGTACAAGCTGACCAGAAAGGTGGATCCCCGGAGAAGCCCAAGACCCGAGGCAACCACACACACAAGACACTAGAGGCCAACTGAGCAGTCACGGCGGGAGCCATACCAAATTGGCAACCACAGCAACATCCTAGTTAGTCATTAGTCTCAAACTGGTGGACTGTGAAACCCCCTGCCACAATGAATAAACACCAAAAAAAAGACACCAGAAATACAAAAAACCAAGAAAGTACACCACCAAAAGTTAATAAATCTCATACTCTAGATCCTATAGAACAAGAAGCCCTTGAAATAACTGACAAGGAATTTCGAGTGATAATTCTAAGGAAACTGAATGAGATACAAGAAAACTCAGCTAGACATCATGATGAAATGAGGAAAAGTATACAGGATCTGAAAGAGGAAATATACAAGGAAATCAATGTCCTGAAAAAAAATGTAGCAGAACTTGCTGAACTGAAGAAGTTATTCAGCGAAATAAAAAACACAACGGAGAGTTTAACTAGCAGGCTTGTCGAAGTTGAAGAGAGAACCTCTGAACTTGAAGATGGGCTGTTTGAAATAACACAAGCAGACAAAAAGAAAGAAAAAAGAATCAAGGACATGGAAGAAAATCTGAGAGAGATATCAGACAACCTCAGGCGCTCAAATATCCGAGTCATGGGTATTCCAGAAGGGGAGGAAAATGGAGAATCCATTGAAAACATATTCAACAAAATAGTGGCAGAAAACTTCCCAGGTATAGGAAAAATCACAGATTTTCAGATCCAGGAAGCTCAACGATCTCCAAACGTATTCAACCCAAAAAGGCCTTCTCCAAGACATGTCATAGTCAAATTGGCAAAACTCAGAGACAAAGAGAGAATCTTAAAAGCTGCAAGAGAGAAGCGTCAAATCACCTATAAGGGAGCCCCAATCAGGTTAACATCAGACTTTTCATCACAAACCCTAAAAGCTAGAAAGGAATGGGATGATATTTTCAAAATACTAAAAGACAAAGATTGCCAGCCAAGAATACTCTACCCTGCAAGGCTATCCTTCCGAAATGAGGGGCAAATAGTATATTTCTCAGACAAACAAAAACTGCGGGAGTTCACTACCACAAGACCACCCTTACAAGAAATCCTCAAGGGAGTACTGGGTTTGGTTCCTGAAAAATAACTACCACTGCCATAAAAACCTAAGAAAAATCTAAACCCGCTAGTACAATAAAAATGGCATTCATGAAGAGAAAACAAGCTAACAAAAACACTATCTACAACCTAAGGAACCAACAAACAAAGAAACCAAACAGTAAATCAGAAAGCAAGGAACAAAAGACACCTAAGACAACCAAACAACCAATAAAATGCTAGGAATAAATCAACACCTTTCAATAACAACTCTTAATGTTAAAGGCTTAAATTCCCCAATTAAAAGACACAGACTGGCTGACTGGATCAAAAAGCAGGACCCAACTATATGCTGCCTACAAGAGACCCACCTCACCCATAAAGATTCACACAGACTAAGAGTGAAAGGATGGAAAAAGATTTACCATGCAAACAGAAAAGAAAAACGAGCTGGAGTGGCTATTCTTATATCTGACAAAATAGACTTTAAACTAAAAACCATAAAAAGAGACAATGAGGGACACTACTTAATGATAAAAGGACTGATCCATCAAGAAGACATAACAATCATAAATATGTACGCACCCAATGTTGGAGCAGCCAGATTTATAAAACAAACTCTATTAGACCTAAAGAAGGAAATAGACACTAATACCATAATAGCAGGGGACCTGAACACTCCACTGTCATTATTAGACAGATCATCTAGGCAAAGAATCAGTAGAGAAACACAAGATCTAAACAAGACTCTAGACCAATTGGAATTGGCAGATATCTACAGAACATTCCACCCAACAACCTCAGAATATTCATTCTTCTCATCAGCACATGGATCATTCTCCAGGATAGATCACATATTAGGTCACAAATCAAGTCTCAATAAATTCAAAAAAATTGGAATTATCCCATGTATCTTCTCAGACCACAATGGATTAAAACTAGAAATTAATAACAAACAAAACTCTGGAAACTATACAAACACATGGAAATTAAACAGCATTCTACTTAATGACATATGGGTCCAAGAAGAAATCAAGCAGGAAATCAAAAAGTTTATTGAAACTAATGAAAACAATGATACATCATACCAAAACCTGTGGGATACTGCAAAAGCAGTATTGAGGGGAAAATTTATTGCATTAAATGCTCACTTCAGAAGAATGGAAAGATGGCAAGTGAAGAACCTAACACTTCACCTTAAAGAACTAGAAAAACAAGAACAATCCAATCCTAAAGTTAGCAGACGGAAAGAAATCATTAAGATCACAGCAGAACTGAATGAAATTGAAAACCAAAAAACAATTCAAAAGATCAACGAATCAAAAAGTTGGTTTTTTGAAAAGATATATAAAATTGACAAACCATTAGCATGGCTAACAAAAAAAAGAAGAGAGAAGACTCAAATAACAAAAATTAGAAATGAAAAAGGCAATATTACAACTGATTCATCTGAAATACAAGGAATCATTCGAGACTACTATAAACAACTATATGCCAACAAATTTGAAAATCTGGAGGAAATGGATAAATTTCTGGACACACACAAGCTCCCAAAACTGAACCATGAAGACGTAGAAAATTTGAACAGACCAATAACAATAAAGGAGATTGAAGCTGTTATCAGAAGGCTCCCAACAAAGAAAAGCCCAGGACCAGATGGATTCACAGCAGAATTTTACCAAACATTCAAACAGGAATTGACACCGATTCTTTACAAACTATTCCAAAAGATTGAAACGGACGCAAATCTCCCAAACTCATTCTCTGAAGCAAACATCATCCTGATACCAAAACCAGGTAAAGATATAACCAAAAAAGAAAACTACAGGCCGATATCCTTGATGAATATAGATGCAAAAATCCTCACTAAAATACTAGCAAACAGAATACAGCAACACATACGAAAAATTATTCATCACGATCAAGTGGGATTCATCCCAGGGATGCAAGGTTGGTTCAACATACGCAAATCAATAAATGTGATACACCATATTAATAAACTCAAACACAAGGACCATATGATCATCTCTATAGATGCTGAAAAAGCATTTGATAAAGTTCAGCACTCATTCATGACAAAGACCCTCTATAAGTTAGGTATAGAGGGAAAGTATCTCAACATAATTAAAGCCATATATGACAAACCCACTGCCAATATCATCCTGAATGGGGAAAAGCTGAAAGCTTTTCCTTTAAGAACAGGAACTAGACAAGGATGCCCACTCTCACCACTCCTATTCAACATAGTGTTGGAAGTACTAGCCAGAGCAATCAGAGAAGAGAAGGAAATAAAGGGCATCCAGATTGGAAAAGATGAAGTCAAACTGTCCCTGTTTGCAGATGACATGATCCTATATATCGAACAGCCTAAAACCTCTACAAAAAAACTGTTGGAATTGATAAATGATTTCAGCACAGTAGCAGGATACAATATCAACACACAAAAATCAGTAGCATTTCTTTTCTCCAATAGTGAACATGCAGAAGGAGAAATCAAGAAAGCCTGCCCATTTACAACAGCCACCAAAAAAATAAAATACTTAGGAATTGAGTTAACCAAGGAGGTGAAAAATCTCTATCATGAGAACTACAAACCACTGCTGAGAGAAATTAGAGAGGATACAAGAAGATGGAAAGATATCCCATGCTCTTGGATTGGAAGAATCAACATAGTGAAAATGTCCATACTACCCAAAGTGATATACAAATTCAATGCAATCCCCATCAAAATTCCAAAGACATTTTTCTCAGAAATGGAAAAAACTATTCAGACATTTATATGGAACAATAAAAGACCACGAATAGCCAAAGCAATGCTGAGCAAAAAAAATAAAGCTGGAGGCATAACACTACCTGACTTTAAGCTATACTACAAAGCTATAATAACCAAAACAGTATGGTACTGGCATAAAAACAGACACACTGACCAATGGAATAGAATAGAGAATCCAGAAATCAACCCACACACTTACTGCCATCTGATCTTTGACAAAGGCACCAAGCCTATTCACTGGGGAAGGGACTGCCTCTTCAGCAAGTGGTGCTGGGATAACCGGATATCGATATGCAGGAGAATGAAACTAGATCCATACCTTTCACCGTATACTAAAATCAACTCAAAATGGATTAAGGATTTAAATATACACCCTGAGACAATAAAACTTCTTAAAGAAAACATAGGAGAAACACTTCAGGAAATAGGACTGGGCACAGACTTCATGAATACGACCCCAAAAGCACGGGCAACCAAAGGAAAAATAAACAAATGGGATTATATCAAACTAAAAAGCTTCTGCACAGCAAAAGAAACAATTAAAAGAGTTAAAAGACAACCAACAGAGTGGGAGAAAATATTTGCAAAATATACATCTGACAAAGGATTAATATCCAGAATATATAAGGAACTCAAACAACTTTACAAGAAGAAAACAAGCAACCCAATTAAAAAATGGGCAAAAGAGCTAAGTAGGCATTTCTCTAAGGAAGATATCCAAATGGCCAACAGACATATGAAAAAATGCTCAACATCACTCAGCATCCGGGAAATGCAAATCAAAACCACACTGAGATACCATCTAACCCCAGTTAGGATGGCTAAAATCCAAAAGACTATGAACGATAACTGCTGCCGAGGCTGCGGAGAAATAGGAACTCTCATACATTGTTGGTGGGACTGCAAAATGGTGCAGCCTCTATGGAAAATGGTATGGAGGTTCCTTAAACAATTGCAAATAGATCTACCATACGACCCAGCCATCCCACTGCTGGGAATATACCCAGAGGAATGGAAATCATCAAGTCGAAGGTATACCTGTTCCCCAATGTTCATCGCAGCACTCTTTACAATAGCCAAGAGTTGGAACCAGCCCAAATGCCCATCATCAGATGAGTGGATATGGAAAATGTGGTACATCTACACAATGGAATACTACTCAGCTATAAAAACGAATGAAATACTGCCATTTGCAACAACATGGATGGACCTTGAGAGAATTATATTAAGTGAAACAAGTCAGGCACAGAAAGAGAAATACCACATGTTCTCACTTATTGGAGGGAGCTAAAAATTAATATATAAATTCACACACACACATACACACACACACACACACAAACCGGGGGGGGGGAAGAGGATATAACAAGCACAATTATTTGAAGTTGATACAACAAGCAAACAGAAAGGACATTGTTGGGGGGGAGGGGGGAGGGAGAAGGGAGGGAGGTTTTGGTGATGGGGAGCAATAATCAGCTACAATGTATATCGACAAAATAAAATTAAAAAAAAAAAAGAAAGAAAAAAAAAAGAATTCTTAACAGAGAAAATAAAAAATAAAAAGAGAAAGACAAAAGAAACTAAATCTTAGCACCTCAAAAAAAACCCATAAACGTGGAAGACCAATAATCAAGGGGAAAGAAAAGAACAAATGATACACAAAACACCTAAACAAAAAGGTATAAAATGCCAGGAATAAGACATTATCTTTCAATTATAACCCTAAATGTAAATGAATTAAACTTGCCACTCAAAAGACACAGACTGACAGAATGGAGCAAGAAGCAAGACCCAACTATATGCTGTCTTCAAGATATTCATCTCACCAGTAAAGATGCACACAGACTAATAGTGAAGGGATGGAAACAGATATACCATGCAAATGGAAACCCAAAACAAGTAGGAGCATATATCCTTATATCGGATAAAATAGACTTTAAACCAAAAACCATAAAAAGAGACAAAGAAGGCCACTATATAATGATAAAGGGATCAAGTCAGCAAGAAGACATAACAATCAAAAATATATATGCATCCAACACTGGAGTACCCAGATATGTAAAGCAAACACTATTACACCTGAGAGAGAGAGACCCCCAATGCAGTAATAATGTGGAACCCAAACAACAACACCTCATCACTGGACAGATCATCCAGGCAACAAATCAACAGAGAAACACAGGATTTAAACTACTCTTTAGTCCAGTTAGACCTGGTAGATATCTACAGAACATTTAATCCAACAGCTACAGAATATACACTCTTCTCATCAGCACATGGAACTTTTTCCAAGATAGACAACATGTTAGGTCACAAATCAAGTCTCAATAACTTTAAAAAAACTAAAATCATCTCAACCATCTTTTCAGACCACAATGGACTAAAACTAGAAATTAAGAATAAGAGAAACTCAGGGCGTTATACAAATGCATGGAAATTAAACAACGGGCTCCAGAATGACCTATGGGCCCAAGAAGAAATTAAACAGGAAATCAAAAAATTTCTACAAAACAGTGAAAATAAGGACACATCATATCAAAACCCATGAATTACTGCAAAAGCAGTACTAAGAGGGTAGTTTATAGAAATAAATGCTTACATTAAAAAAAAGAAAAATTTCAAGTAAGCAACCTAACTCTATACCTAAAAGAGCTAGAAAAACAAGAACAATACAATCCCAAAGTTAGTAGATGGAAATAAATAATTAAGATTAGAGCAGAACTAAATAATATAGAGACCCAAAAAACAATACAAAAGACTGATGAAACAAAAAGTTGGTTTTTTGAGAAGATAAACAAACTAGACAAACCATTAGCTAGGTTAACAATAACAACAAAAAAGACGATGACCCAAATAACACAAATCAGAAATGAAAAAGGAGACATTACAACTAATTCCACAGAAATAGCAAAAATCATTAGAGACTATTATAAACTACTATACACCAACAAATTTGAAAACCTGGAGGAAATGGATAAATTTTTGGACACATACAAACTACCAAGACTGAACCAAGAAGACATAGAAAACCTGAACAGTACAATAACAAGCAATGAAATTGAAGCAGTAATCAGCAATCTCCCAACAAAGAAAAGCCCAGGACTGAATGGCTTTACTGATGAATTCTATCAAACCATTAAAGAGGAATTAATACTAATTCTCCTCAGACTATTCCAAAAAATTGAAACAGAGGCCACTCTCCCAAACTCATTCTATGAGACCAGCATCACCTAGACACCAAAATCAGACCTAGATACAACAAAAAAAGAAAACTACAGACCAATATCTCTGATGAACATAGATACAAGAATCCTAAATAAAATACTAACAATCAGAATACATCAACACATCAAGAAAATTATACACCACGATCAAGTGGGATTCATCCCAAAAATGCAAGGATGGTTCAACATACGCAAGTCAATAGATGTGATACATCTCATCAATGGATCAAAGACAAAAACCATACGATTATCTCAATAGATGCAGAAAAAGCATTTGACAAAATTTAACATCCCTTCATGATAAAGACTCTCAAAAATCGGGTATAGAAGGAAAGTATCTCAACAAAATAAAAGCTATTTATGACAAACCCACCACTAATATCATCCTGAAAGGGGAAAAACTGAAGGCTTTTCCCGTAAGAACAGGAACAAGACAAGGATGCCCACTCTCACCACTCCTATTTAACATAGTACTGGAGGTACTAGCCAGAGGAGTCAGGCAAGAGAAAGAAATAAAAGGCACCCAGATTGGAAAAGACAAGTCAAACTGTCCCTATTTGCAGATGACATGATCCTATATATAGAAAAACCTAAAGACTCTATCAAAAAACTCTTAGAGCTGGTTAACAACTTCAGTAATGTTGCAGGATACAAAATCAATGCCCCCCAAATCAGCTGCATTTCTATTCACCAATAATGAGCTAACAGAAAGAGAAATCAAGAAAGTAAGCCTATTTACAATAGTCACCAGAAAAATAAAATACCTAGAAATCAATTTAACCAAGGAAGTGAAAAATCTCTACAATGAGAACTACAAACAATGACAGAAAGAAATTAAAGATGACACAAAAAGATGGAAAAACATTCCATGCTCTTGGATTGGAAGAATTAACATTGTGAAAATGTCCATACTACCCAAAGTGATTTAGAGATTCAGTGCAAACTCCATCAAAATACCAATGATATTCTTCACAGAAATAGAAAAAACAATCCTAACATTCATACAGAATGACAAAAGACCCTGAATAGCCAAAGCAACCCTGAGCAAAAAAAAAAAAAAAAAAGCTGGAAAAATTACACTACCTGACTTCAAATTATACTACAAAGTTATAGTAACCAAAATACCATGGTACTGGCATAAAAACACACACAAGGAGTAATGCAATAGAATAGAGAACCCAGAAATCAACCCACATACTTATAGCCAACTGATCTTCGACAAAGTCAATGAGAACATATATTGGGGAAAAGATGGCCTCTTCAATAAATGGTTCTGGGAAAACTGGACATCAACATTTTAAAGAATGAAACTAGACCTTTACCTCCTGACATATACCAAAGTCAACTCAAAATGAATTAAAGACTTAAATATAAGACCTGAAATTCTAAAATTCCTAAAAGAAAACATACGAGAAACACTTCAGGAAGTAGAATTGGGCAAAAACTTTATGAACAGGACTCCAAAAACAAAGGCAACAAAAGAAAATATTAAACAAATGGGATTACTTCAAACCAAAAAGCTTCTGTATAGCAAAAGAAATGATTAACAGGGTGAAAAGACAACCCACAGAATGGGAGAAAATATTTGCAATCTATATGTCTGACAAGAGATTAATATCCAGAATATATAAAGAACTCAAACAACTTAACAGTAAAAAAACAAGTAACCTGATTAAAAAATGGGCAAAGGAGCTGAAGAAGAATTTTTCAAAGGAAGATATATGAACGGCCAACAGATACATGAAAAAATGCTTAACATCACTAAGCATCAGGGAATGCAAATCAAAACCACACTGAGATATCGTCTCATCCCAGTTAGACTGGCTCCTATAAAAAAAAACAGAGAATCACAAATGCTGGTTAGGATGTGGAGAAAGGGGAACGCTCCTACACTGCTGGTGGGACAGTAAATTAGTGCAGCCATTATGGAAAACAGTATGGAGATTTCTCAAACAAATACAGATAGAAGTACCATATGATTCAGCAATCCCACTGCTGGGTATATACACAAAGGAATGGAAATCATTACATCAAAGGGATACCTGCACTGCCATGTTTACTGCGGCTCTATTTACAATAGCCAAAAGAAGGAATCAACCTAAATGTCCATCGATGGACGAATGGATAAGGAAAATGTGGTATACATACCCAATGTAATACTACTCTGCCATAAAAAGAATGAAATTCTGCCATTCACAGCAACTTTGATGAGCTTTGAGAAAATTATATTATGTGAAAGCCAGGCACTGAAAGGGAAATACCACATGTCTTCATTCATAAGTGGGAGAAGAAAGGGAAGAGAGAGAGAGAGAGAGTGAGAGGAAGGAAGGAAGGAAGGAAGGAAGGAAGGAAGGAAGGAAGGAAGGAAGGAAGGAAGGAAGGAAGGAAGGAAGGAAGGTTACAATAACAGGTTGAACTTTCAGAGGGAGAGAACAGAACTGTGGCTACTAGAGGTGGGAAAGGAGGAGGGGGAGGAGGGTTAGCAATAAATTGGTTACTGTACACAAAGAATGCTTGTGTATAATGATGAATATGTGTGACATATGTAATAATTAATATGCTAATTATCCTGATTTGATCATCACATATTGTACATAGGTAATGGTGATATTTAACTCTGTACCCCACAAACATGTACAGTCTATTGAGTTTCAATTTTTTTAAAAAGTAAATATTTACTGAACACCAACTATGTGACAGGTAATTTTAAATCTTGTTTTTTAATAATAATGTAATTGTTAAATACTTATCAATATCTATGCACACTTAATTATTGTCAAGATTCTTAGTAAATGCTAGAAAACAACGAATCTATGGAAAAAGTGATATATATCTCATTTTTATAGTACCCCACTCAGGATCATTATATAGCAGGTCTTAATAAATGCATTAAGTGGGGATACATTGTATTTCCATAAACTGTATCACCATAGCAACATGTATTTTCTATAAAAATATTTTTTCAGCTTATTTGACTAAGAAGAAGAGGATCTGAAATTTGGTAAAAGTGAAACAATGAAAGAGCTAGGGAGAAAAATAGGAACCAAAGCACAGTTACAAAATAAATATCATGAGGATTCTACTGATACCTAAAAATACCATATTGCTTAGAGTATGACTTTAAAATATTGATTAACAAAAGAATTACTCAGTGTAACAGGAAAAGAGGTTAAAAGATAGGCACCTAAAAGCTTGACTCAAAAAAAAAAAAAAAAAAAAAAAGAGGAGGAGGAAAGAAAACATGTACATGCAAGAGTGTACACGAATATCACCGTTCATGTGTTATAAATATAATTTGCTTAAGTGAGACTACAGGATTTTTTGTTAAAGTGAAAACTATAAAATACCAACTACCTCTGACATGTTGTTAATCTCACATAACCAAACAGATGTAAATAAAAGATAATGGAATATATTTTCAATTTTATTCAACAATAGTAAGAGCTTGGCTCTCGCCTGTACAAAAGGAAACAGGATAAAAGGGTTTCCTACATGCCCTTTGAAATTCCGTTTCTGAAACCACTATCTTAAATGTTAAAACTCTGACATATTCCTAAGTAGCTGTATACAGTGCATTAATGTATCAATGAGTACCCCGATCAACCTCTTCCCTCCTGTTCCCCTCAAAATGCAGCTGTCCTTGGAGAGTTAAATGGTAAAAATCAAAACATAAGGGAGTCTAAGACAGATATGCAAGGTCACCTTAAGGATCAAAGCAACACAATAAGACATGGCAGTAGGAGCATAATACAATAATAATAATTGATGTTAATAAAAGAACCCATCAATCTAAATGGAGTGTGGATGATCAGAAACAGAACAAAGAAAAAGAAAGGGAGGTAAATATTGGCAATGCCTACTTAATTATCTCTATTATAAGGATAACCTAACTTAATGCTACAAATCATTTAGAATCATAATAAATTCCCTATGGAGGGAGATACAATTAAGAGGCTGGGGTAAGGGAAAAGGACATCAAGCCTAAATTTGAGACTAGGATATAAACAGCAAACACAGGGCCTGGAAAAATGGAGAGAGCATCAGGGGGCTCTTGGGATAGATACCAAGGGAAACAAGAGGTATAACAGAATTCCTTTCTCTATTTCTATGTCAATTAAAACAGGAACAAAGGCAGGTTACGGAGGTACCAATATAGATTATTTTTCTCTAAGCCTGTCACTATTTCTCACCTCACTTTTCCCATCACTGCTGTCAATGATTGCTATAGGTAGAGAAGGAATAGAATAGTGAAACTAATAACAAACAATAGTAATACACGTAATGTATAAACAACAGTAACACAAGGGAAGGGGAGAAAAGAGGGAAATGAAAATAGCACCAGCATAGCAGGAAGAAGAGAGAAATGTTGCAGCTGTCTGGCTGTGGGGACCATTCATTTGTAAAGAATACACATAAATTGGTTAAAGATCAATTATAAGCCTTTTTTATTCACGTAGATTTTATGACTGGCTTTTGGTATGTGTGGCAACTGAAAAAGCTTGTTCTACTATTTAAAAAACTTGAGAAATCCTTTTGAATCTAATTCATAGATTAGTACACCTAGGTTGCTTACACTGGATGTGAACATACCTGTTAAGATTGTTAGTTTGGAAGATACGCATGCCAGATGTTGATTATAGACAGGTAAAATACAATCATCTTTCGCATTGACACAAAAGATTGATACACAGAGAAGCAAATCCCGTCAATATGACTATGTTCACTTTATAAATGTTTGTACATGCACTTTTGTGAATATACTTACAAAGATATTTTATAATTCTGTATAATGTCACTAAAGATGAATACACGCAAGTTTCTTGCAGCCCCTTATATTTCTAAACTAGAGTTTCCATCTATAGAAATAGAGGTAGATTACATTTCATATAATAATCCACTTTGATATACTTAGCAAATATCAGTTAACAAATGCATATAACAGCACAATTGGGAAATACATAGTAATAGAGACTGGTTACACTAAGTTACCACTTATTAAAAACACATTCAAAATCATTTGGTTATTAGGGATGAGGCCAGCTAGGAATCACACCTAGTTCTGTCTGCTCACTCACGCTAAAGTCAGTGTGAGTCACCATACTGGCAGAAACTTCCATGATTCTTCAATGGGCCTGAGAGGAACATTGGGAGAGACTAACATGACCTATCAGTAGTCAAAACAGGAAAACAAACAAACAAACAAAAAAAACAAAAAACAAAAAAACGTTTTCAAAGGGCAAGTAGTACAGGCCCACTTGGGAAAGGCAGAGACTTGCAGAGGAGATTTGTAAATCTTTCAAATTTCTGAATTTCATTTAAGGAAATGAACTTCACACTGTCATATGAATGCATGGCAACAAGTCATAAAGAGAGAGACCTATAAATTTATAGTATTTTTAATGTGACAACACTCAAATAGTTTACATGATAACTTGGTGGAATGAGTTCAGGAAACATGGACAATTCTCTTTTCTTTAAAATTCCAATGGCCCTTGTTTTAACTAAAAAACCCGGGGCAAGTGGCCTAGAGAGATTCAATAGAAGCAGGATTAGATAACAGGCTTAGAGAACAAGGTTTATAGAACAAGTTTTATCACTGTCAGGTGAGGATAAAGGTTACCTTCTT
Source organism: Cynocephalus volans (assembly GCF_027409185.1). Lineage (NCBI taxonomy): Eukaryota > Metazoa > Chordata > Mammalia > Dermoptera > Cynocephalidae > Cynocephalus > Cynocephalus volans. Next base: position 63,580,724 of record NC_084461.1, on the reverse strand, counting down.
TAAATTTACAAAACACTAGGTAACCTATTATAGCTACATATGTCACTTTCTTATCCAGTTTTCTATTATAATCTCCTTGAGAGCAGGAGACCTCCTTATTTTTTTTTTTAACCTTTTACTATCTTAAAATCCCCATAGCAGTCAGCATAATACTTTGCATGTGGTATGTCTGTTGAATTAAATTATTAACTGAAACATAAGATATAATACACTTATTAATTATACTGAATGCCTTCTGTGTGCTAAGCACTATTCTAGGGATTAAGGACTGAAAAAAAGTTACATTAAAAAAAAAAGAGTGAAAAAGTGTTCAAAATTCTTGCCTCCATGGAACTCACATTCTAGTGGGAGAAAATAATACGTGAAGACTAATATATCCATTTAAGCATTTATCATGTGCTAGTATGCCCTTGAAAAGAATCAATATCTGTGTGGTGCTTGACAATGGATTTATACACATTAAATGATTTTTTCTCTTGGAACTCCTTCTTGCCTACCCCTACTATTAGAAACAGACTAAGTACAGTCATCCCTCTGTATCTATGGAGGATTGGTTCCAGGAACCCCAGTGGATACCAGAATACGTGGATGCTCAAGTCCCTCATATAAAATGGCATAGTATTTGCATATAACCTACGCATATCCTCCCATATACTTTAAATTATCTTGAAATTATTTATAATACCTAATACAATGTAAATATTATATAAATAGCTGTTATACTCTATTATTTTTAATTTGTATTATTTTTATTGTTGTATTATCTTTTATTTTTATTTTTTTTCAAATATTTTTGATACACACGTGGAATCCATGGATGTGGAACCCTTCATACAAGGTCCAACTGTATAATGAAAATTATATGTACTAGATATGCTGCATACTATTTCTAATCAGGCTCCTACTCCCAACAAACCACAGAAGGGGTAGTCATATTCCACACTCTTGGGAAAAACTGATTAGAGCACTGGTTGGCCAACTACCTGTTTCTTCTTAAGAATTTGAACTAGGAGACACTGAGAGGGCCCAGAAACTGAAAGACAGTTAAACCAGGCTGGAAAACATGCAAGATGAGAGTTGAAACAGACAGACTGAGAACATAAGAACTCAGAGATGAAAGATACCATGAGGCCTCAAAGATGAACAGAAAAACATCAAGTCTTCATTTTCTAAGTTTCCAATATGTACTAGGCCTTGCTGAGGATTCTGAGATCTCTATAACAAACCCTCTCTTATTTGAGTTACCTTATGCCTCCTTCAGTCAAAAGAGCCTTGATAAGAAAAATAATAGTAAAGTACTCAACTGGTCAACCATAATAAACTCTTTGGTCATTATTCCCAATGTGGTTCATTCTGAAATTGTAATCTCCACTGCCACAATCTCCTTAACGATAGCTTGCTTAGATGCTATCTTACCACTATCCTTTGTCTTGAAGTGAAGAGGGAGGACTCAGACACATTATTGGGGAGTGTAAACTAATGTAACCTTTTTGAAGGACAACTTAACAGTATCACACTGTAAAATGTATGTATTCTCTATTTCAGCAGTCCTCTGCTGGGAATTAACCCCCCAACCCCCGCCCCCAAAAAGCTGTGAGACAAGTGTACAAAAATAAAGTTAAACTGATGTTCCTTATAAAGCATTTTTGCAGGAGCAAAAATGGAAAATTTTGATTGCCCATCAAAAGAAGATTCTATGCAGTCATTAAAAAGAATGCCATGAAATAAACGTTCACAATATACTGTTAAATCAAAAATGCAAGTCACCCAGTGGTATATATACAGCGTGAATATTATGAAAATTGTAAATAGTGCTCCTCTTAGGAAAAATATGGGAACACTCTCAAAAAAACAAACAAACAAACAAAAAACCACTACCATATTTCATTGCTTCAAGGACACACATTTTTTCACATTTTAACATTTCTAAAATTGGGATGCCTCATATAATCCCTACTGGTTAGGCAGCAATTGTGACATAATTGTCGTTACCTAATGCATCAAAACATGAAGAATGGGTGACAGCAGCTTGGGAAAAAAATACCTGGAGACAATGATGGGGCATTCTTAACAAATACTGCAATTATCAATTCTCTTGATGGTGAAGAGAAAAATATGTGGAAAACCAGGGACACGAACAACTCTAGGTTCAAAATTAATTTAGAAGACTCTGAAGGTGAAGGTGGTATTAGAAACATCTTAACTAATTTATGTCACTTATAATTACCTTTTCTTCTATCACAAAAATGACACATATACACATACACACATTGATACACCAATATTGATACATATTTGGGGGTTTTTTCCATACAAAACAGTACAAAGAAGAAAACCCAAATGGCCAATAATTTCACCACCAAGATAGTTACTCAAGACATTAAAGTAGGACAAAAAAACCCAACTGTATTATTCACATGCTATACAAGTATTCTGTTCATTTTTCCTCTAGTTTTTGTTTTGTTTTGTTTTATTTTGTGGCAGCTGGCTTGCACAGGATCAAACCCAGGACCTTGGTGTCATCAGCACCATAACCAACTGTCCTCTAGTTTGTAGACTGGTGCTATTCATAGATTATTAACTCTGTTTCATAAATTAAGAACAGCTAAATTTGCAGGTTATCTAATGACTAACATAAAATGCATCTTTAATATAATACTGTGGGAATATAGAAACTATGGGTTCTAGTATGGATTAAATTGTGTTCCCCCAAAATTCATATGTTGAAGCCCTAGCCCTCACTGTGAATGTATCTGGAGATAGGGCCTATAAGGAGGTAATTAAGGTTAAATGAAGTCATAAGGGTGACTGCCCTTATAAGAAGAGAAGGCCTAGATATGAGGATTTTGCATATCATAAAGTCTAAGGGTAAGAATAGATTATTCTATGAAGTGTAAGGCCAAGTGGTCATCTTTAAAAAAACAATTAAATTTCTACCTTACTCTGTTTACAAAAAAAAAAATCCCAGATGGATTCAAGTTCTAAAAGTAAAAACAAATAATAAAAGAGAAAATATAAAACATTTATTAGAGTGTTGTGGAAGACAGAAAACTCAAAAGCCATCACTCTCACCATTGAATAAAAAAAGCTCTTGTATTTTATTCTTGTATTGCAATTTCTTTCCATCAATAGTAATGAAGTAAATCTCAACTACTAATGTGGTATTCTAATCATTATACAATCTTTCTGTACTTAAAAATATTTGTCTTATAAGTATAAAGGAATAATGTAACAAGAACCTTTCCAAAAATGGCAATTTCTCTCATATCAACCCTAATTACGATGAAGCAATTTCCTACTGAGTACGTGGGCACCTTGGTGATCTAAGTGCTAGTGGTTACAATCACACATAACTTAGAAAAGCATAAAATACAATAGAGAGTTCAATTTAAAAACAAAAATATACTACGCTCCCATATAAATTGCTTTACGAAGTGAATTCATCTGTAATTCAATAAAGAGAAAAAATGTGGTAAGTCGGTTTTTCCCTCTCTCTTTTTTTTGAATGACAACCTTGGGATTATCTTTTAAAATGTTAACAAAGTTTTTTCAAAAGTTTTCTCTCTTACGGTTTTGTTCATCTGAAGGGTTTTCAATTACGCATTATCACAATTTCACTATGGGAAAATGATTTGTAACTGATTTACAGCAGACTCAGCATCTACACGTGTCAATATACCGGGATGAAAGAGATCGTAAGTACTTCTCAGAGACACTTTCTAGCATTCTGTTTTTTCCTAAAGATCCCTGTTAAATTGGCTTCTCTCCATCTCTACCAGAGTTATTTCCGGCCACTGTGCCATTTCCCTTAAACTCAAAATTTTCTACTCTTATCTTCCGGGAGCTGTAATAAGCAGGTATTCTAAGGTTTAATAAGGAATTTAACTGTTGGCAATTATCAGGAAATAGACAAGATATAAAAGTAGCTAAAGAGAGAAAAGAACTGAAGCTACAAAATGAAAGGTCTCACAATAAAATTTAACCTTATAATGTATGCAAAAAGATTGACAAGATCTGTTAGATCGTCTGTTGGTCTTTTCACTACTTAAATTCTAGTTTTAAAACAAAGCCAGCTTCCTATTGTCTAATTCCTTATTATTCAATAAAACGATTGCACTTCGGTCTTTCTTATACAAGACAGTTTATTCTAACCTTTCGTATCTTTCAGGAAGGGGTAGACAGGTAGAGATGATTAACCTGGGACTCAGGAAGATAAGCATTTACAACTAAGAGAAAACTCCAGGATATCATCTGACAGTCTTATTCTACTTTTAAAACTCTTCTAACGTCATTTATTCTCTGACAATCTCAAAATTACTTTCTACGAAATAAAACCTCTAGAAATGTAACAATGCAAAGTGCTTGCTGGTGAGAAGGGACTGAGGGACTTCATTCAAATTCAGGAAACGTCAAGTGTGAGGTCTAACTTCTAAAGAACAAGACAGAAGACCTCAGAAATTTATAGTGGTGGTCTCGAGGAAAGAAAGTCCCCTTGTTACCAGAGAGGTCACAAACCCCTAGCCCGCGGCTGAGGCGGAGGTACCGAATACATTCCCGCACCCGCAACTGGCAACATGCTCCTGGGCTTTCGGAAAGCCGCCACGGTAAGCAGGCCCGACATCCTCAGCCAAGAGTTATCTCACGTCCGGGCCCGCAAGCCTGGCGGGTTCGTCATAAACACGCTAGGAAAGGACAGCGCGGAGCTGGGGAACGGGCCACGCAACTGTCAAACGAAGCCCACCCGGTGCTTGACAGTCCCCAAGGTGACAAACTTTCCCCGCCCGGGACACTCACCGGTTGCCTCAGGATCGCCACTACAACTCCCAGGAGGCTGCGCGGCTGACTGGGCAGCGCCCTTCCCAGAATGCAGCACAGCGGCTTCCCTATCCCGTCCTCTCCTTCCTCCGCTCCTCCTACTTTTCTACCCGTCGTCACCCGGGAGGGCCGGAGGTAGGGTGCGGGAGGGGGATCCCGGGCCCTCAGCGTGTCTCGTCTGGCGCCGGGAGGGGGACGGGGCGGGGAGTGAGGGGAGAATGGGAGGACGAAGGGGAGGGGAGGGTAAATAGTGGGCCAGGCAGGAAGATGGCGGCGGTAGCGGAGGTGTGAGTGGACTCGGGTCTCTGCAGCTGTATTTTCTCCTCTTCCTCTGCTTTTCCTTCCCTGCTTGAGATTGGCATCGAGGGGGCTGAGTTCGGGTGGCGGCGCCGGGCGCAGCGCAGCGGTCACGGCGACGGCGACGGCGGCGGCTGACGGCTGGAAGGGCAGGCTTCCTTCGCCTCTCGTTCTCCTTCCCCGGTCCGCTCAGTGTCAGGCGCGGCGGCGGCGGCGCCGCGGCGAGTGGACTTCGTCCCTCCTCCTGCGCCCTCCCCCACCAGAGCGGGTACTCTTCGCTTCGCCATCCCCCGACCCTTCACCCCTGGGACAGGGCGCCTCCTCCGGCGCAGCTCAGGGAGCGGGGGCCGGTCTCCTGCTCGGCTGTCGCGCCTCCATGTCGGATAACCAGAGCTGGAACTCGTCAGGCTCAGAGGAGGATCCGGAGACGGAATCCGGGCCCCCTGTAGAGCGCTGTGGGGTCCTCAGCAAGGTGAGCAACCCGCGCGGCTAAGAGCCCCCTGCCCAGACTCACCTGCCGCCGGTTGAGCCGCTGAGGGCATGGGGTGGGGCTGGGCGGGAGGCACGGACAGTCCGAGGGCTGGGGCTGAGGAATGTAGAGGGGTGCGGGGCTGAGTACTGCCGCAGGAATGCCTGGGCCAGGTGTGGGGTGGGGGGAGAAGGCGAACTGTCCTCCTCGCCTACCCAGGGGGGCTCGTCAGCGGCGGCCGAGTACCGAGGAAATCGTGTATCCACCCGGGATCCAGTTTGCGAGGCGAGATGCGCACGGGAAGTTGGGACCCAGGGCGGCAGCTGTCCCGTGTATAGAAATCTGGGGTGGCCAACGGCCGTGTCCGAACTAGTGGGCGTGGGGCGGTTCAAGTCAAACCTCTTAAATGAAAATAATCTGGAGATGACGAGCAGAGTAGGGTTGGGGGCTCTACTGCTTAGACAGAAGCCGGGGCCACTCTCGGCTTGGCGCTGAAATTTGAGGCGGTAAACTATACCAGGTTAGATGTAGTGAGAGAGACATGAGTGTGGAGGACTTTTGTACTTTCCCCCTCACGCCCTACCCCACTTCAGAAAAGAGCTATTGAATCGGCACGTGATGGGGACAAGAAATATTCATAGTAACTTGGAACATGTAATTGAGACTGACCTTTAGTCCAAGAAGAAGAGCATTGTTTAATAATATATTTTTGCAGTAAGGGATCCAGTGTAATGAAAAGACATTTTACCTTTTCTGTAATTTTTAAAACCCATTTTTCAAAATTTTAGCAAAATAGACAGTCATCTGTAGGACAGTAGATGGGTGATTTTTTGCTATTACATAGTGTGTGTGTTTTGTTTTGTTTGCTTTTGCTGTGAGAAGATTCACACAGCCTTTCTGACTTCCATCTCCCTAACTGTTAAACTTTTAGAAATGGCTGGAGCTAGCAGTTAACTTGGAGAGGGGGAGCTGGGGCCAGTAACTCAACAAACTGGTCATAAGATACTGGGTCATGTGCAGCCACTGACTATTAAGAAATCACCCTGTTTCCAGTATTCCATACCTTGGCAAAGCATTTTGATATCACTTGTGGAATCGTTTCATATTAAGGTTTTATAATGTCTTTAGAAAGCTGATGAGAAAGGGCCTAGGAAAGGTATGAGTATGTCAGGACTAAGATTTTCAAGTGTTAACTTTCATTTCTATAGCAGAAAAATTATGGTGTGTGAGGATATTGTGATCATTCTTGAAGGATCAGTTCAAGGATTTCAATAAAGTGAAGCTCCCCAGAGTTTCTTTAGATTAAATGTATCTTATAATTTAGAAATTTGTACTGAACAGGTTGTATAATTGTATACATTTTCAGACGGGAATAGTTATGAAATGAGTTCTTTGTTTCTCAGTGATTCTGATAATTTCATCACTTGACTCATTAGATGAGAAGCAGACGGCCATACTCATTTTGTTTGGTGGTGTTAAGTATTTTACAAAATCAGCTGTACTTTTGACGTACTGATTATCACTTTTGGGGGGAGTGGAGTGACTGGTGGAAAAAGTAACCAGTGCTCTGAGTATTTACTGTATACAGAATAGTGAAGCAGGTATATTGTATAACAAAAAATGGAAAGATTATCTCTTCAGTATTTAAAAGCATAGAAATATATTTGACCACTTTTATGGAAGGTGAATGGCTTCAATTTTGACTGTTGCTGCATATGTAGAATCAACAGGAATAAAGCTTTTGGTATTATTTTTAACAGTGATGAGGGAAATTTCCTATTTAACATTTTATGGTTATATATAATATTTTCTGGAAGCTTTTTAATACAGAATATTTTATATTGAATATATATACTCATACTGAGTACATGTTTTTAAGTTTAAAGTATGTATTAAATATTTTGAGTCCTTTGTATTCACTTGGTAATTTAAACAAGAGTTAGAACTCAGCATCTGTTCTTTTCCTTATATTGGATAATGTAGATAAGTCCCATTACCAATTTGTTTTGTTTCTTCCCCCTGCCCCCAAATGGAGTGGATTTGGGCTGGGAGGTGGAGGAATTTATATTAGAAATATAATAGTCCAAAGGCTTTTTTTCTATATGGTAATCTGAAATACATGGAAATATCTATGAAGCATATTTCTTAGAGAATCACTTCTTAAGGGTATAGGTTCCAAAAATACTAGCTTGACAATAATTCTAGGTGGTTATAACAAATATTAGGATGGATTATGGTTGGGAAAAGACTCATGCCTTAGTAGGACTTGAGAGCAAATAAGCCTGCATAAGATAAATCTCATTCCACTTCTTGTGAATTCCCTCCATCCTTTGTGGTAATCTACCTTATCTTCTATTTCTGCACATACCTGTTGGCTGAAATTCTGTCCAACTTTAAGAGTCCATCTCAAATACTGTTCTTTCCATAAGGCCTTTTCTTATTTCACCAATAATTTAAGATCTTTTTCCATTGAACTCCCGTAGCATTTTGTTTGAAACTTGCTTGTGACTCTTATTCTAAATGTATTTTTTTCTCTTGAATTTGTGCCAGATGAACTCTTGGCAACAGGAATCTTTGATTCTCCTGCATTGTCTAGCATATTGACTTGCCTGTATTTGTTAAATGGAAAAGAGTGAAGGAACCTTATGAGAGAAAAGAAGGCAAAAACCTGTCTTGCATGTCTAATAATAACAGCTGACATTTACTGAGTAAAGGGTCCTGAAGCTTATGTGTAACTTGTTGGGTCCTCTATAAGATATTAATGTACAATTACAGATACACACTTGCTGGGGGCCCTCCCTATCACTTTGAAGGGGTCTGTTCTAGTGAGAGATGCTGAAAGTTAAGCTTCATTAGCAATGCATAACTCTGCCGCAAACTAAGAAAATACTATGGGCCAGGTACTTTTCTAAGTCTATTCTTGTTTAACCTTAACTCTAAGAGATAGAGTCTGACAAAGAATGAACACATAGTGGTTAAGTAACTTGACCACAGTCACACAGTTACTAGCCTTATGAAGGGTGGTAATTGGAAGCGAGATGGGATTGGTGTATGGAAGGTCTTGAGTGCAAGTCTTAATTTGTATGAGAGGCAATGGGAAGTTGTCCATGTACGTTTTGGGGCTGGTGACTTGATAAGATTAATATGTAAGTAAATAAGCAAATATGCTTTATAAGTAAGATTATGTAAGTTATGGAAAAGCAGAATATACTAGAGATAAGGTTATTAAGCCTCCTCAGGAATCCAGGAACCTGATAATTTGATTAGAATAATTGAAAATAGGGAAGAGGAGGCAATTTAAGGGTTTAATATGAAAGAAAGATGAGTAGGACTTAATGATGGACTATAAAGATTGAGAAGGAACAGTCGGGTACTGAGTATCTTCTATGACTGTGGTAGGTATTTTCAATTATTTTATTTAGCTATTCAAACAACAGGCAAAGAAACCGAAGCTCACAAAAGTTAACCTGTCAAAACTCTCCTCTTACAAGTTGTAAAGTAATTGGGTCTGTTTAATCCTATGTCCACTAGTCTGTTCATATAATACACTAACTGTGAGCCAGATTTGAGTCTGTATAACTGCAGGAGTAGCACTACAGCCAAGGAAATAGGGACATTAGGGAAGAAGTTCACCTTATGGGAATTTAGTTTTGTATTTATTTCAAGTCAGTTTGTAAGTGGTGGTAAGTCAGAAGCAGTTAGAAATAAGGAAATGGTGACTAGGAAACCCTTAGAATGAGTTAAATTATTGGCAAGGGTGAGCTCTCAGAGAGGGTACTTAGAACATTTAAGAGTGGAACCAATCTCAAACATGCTGATTAGGGAATAGGAAAATACAGATTTCTTAGTGGATAAAGAGCCTGAATCAATACAGTATGTTATACCAATCCATTTTGAATTAGTTTTTGGAATTAGCAGATAGTTTTCGTAATTGTCTACAATTAAAACACCAGAACATAAAGACGTGCAAAATTAAGTATTCCCATAGAGGTTACATTTCTGCTTTTGCCAGTTTGATTGTGATCTTCACTGTGCAGTAAGACTTTAGCAACATAGAAACCATTTTTAAGAACTAGAGACAGATAAGCCAAGTATGTTTTCGAAAACCAATTTTATATTTGTATTATGGCTCTTGGGTTTGAAAAATATATCTTCCGAGAAACGTGGAAAATGAAGTAATATTTTTAAGTATGTATTATTGAGTTCTGTAGAGGAAAAATCCAAGTTGATGTAGACTTACTACAGATTAACGATCTAGTATTTTTACTTTGTTGTAGCTATGACTATCATAAATTTTTATATGGGAATAACAACAAAAAATAGAGTTTTGTCAATGATCAGCTTTGTACTTCTGTTGATTTAGAGGGCTTCATGCGATACTTGGTGTAGGAGAATGAGAGATTATGTAACTGAACATACACAAGGGTATATCAAAAAGTTCATGGAAAGATTACTGTTATCTTTTAACTTTACTTTTAGTTTTCTAAATGTTAGAAGAAAATGTTGTATTTTATTTATTAATATTATAAAAATTCCTGAAAATCATTATACAATCTAGAAAATATCAGCTTTTTACTCTTTATAATTATTTTACTGTTTATGTTTATAATTGAACTTTTCAACATTTTGGTTTTAAAATTAGATTGCTGTTTGAAAAAGTTTGTATTTTAAATTACTGACTCTTTTTTTTTTTCCCCCACTCCCCTCCTTCCTTCTTTCCACCCTCAGTGGACAAACTACATTCATGGGTGGCAGGATCGTTGGGTGGTTTTGAAAAATAATACTCTGAGTTACTACAAATCTGAAGACGAGACAGAGTATGGCTGCAGGGGATCCATCTGTCTTAGCAAGGCTGTCATCACGGTAAGTTCCTGTTCTTCCTAATTCAACAAGTATTTACTGTGTATCAGCTGTACACCAGGAACTGTTCTAGGTATTTGGGATACACCTGTGAACAAAATAGAAAGAGATCTTTGCCCTTGTGGAGCATACATTCTAATACATTTTTCCATAAAGTTATTTTGGAGTGCTTATTACTACATACTATTGTCTTGTATAGACAATTTAAGGGCTTCAGAAAAACGATTTTAGAAACCTTCATATCTGATGAGATTGGGACAGTGAATAGGTTATTGAAAAAGTTAAAGCAGGAAAATTATAAAAAACAAAATATACATATCTTAGCATTTAAAAATTTTAACTTAAAATATACAATGTACTTCAAAAAATAGAATTAAAAGATAATACCATCTGTATCCACGAGAAGAATTAAAAAATTTTTTAAAAGATAATATGAATCTTTCCATGAACTTTTTGAATTATTCTCATATAAATATATATTTATTTGCCAACTTTTTGATGTAGAGCTAATGCCATCTCTTCATGGAGCTGAAGTTGAGAGAAGTTGTTCTTTTGTAAACAATGTCCATAATGCATGATCTGCAATTTCCAGTTTGGTTTCTCTAAAGTGGAGTAAAGCTTAAAGATACTTTTGAAAAACCCTAAGTATAGACCCTTTCTGGCTTTTTATGATTTTCCCTGATATTTTGTAGTTATCTCACCTCTGTCTTATTCAACACATTTTAAAAGAATAACTCACCTATGTTGAGTCATTCTACTTAGTTTACATTCAACTAAGTTTATATAGAAACATCTATTCCTTTTTGCACTTGTAGTCCATAGACTTAAGTAATGTTTAATTCAGTTTTGTAAGGACCATAATAACAAGTAAACTGGCATAAACAAACAACTGGCTTGTTAAGCATGTAACTCAACTAGTGAGATCAGAACAAACAACTGACTTGTTAAGCATGTACAACTAGTGGGATCAGAAGTGTTTGATAATACAAAAATAGCATACTAGTTGAGAGTGGTCAGAATACCATAGGCATATTCATTTTTTTCTTTTTCTTCTCAAAATACATTGTAGTTGATTTTCATGCCCCTTTACCCATACCTCTCTACCCTCTCCTTCCCCCTTCCCCCCCAGTGTATCTGTTCTCGTGACTTAAATAGTTCAAGGAATTTTTGTGGTTATTCTGTCTCCCCTCCCTTATTTGTTTGTGTGTTTATTTATTTATTTATTTTTAGCTCCCACAAATAAGCAAGAACATGTGGTATTTCTCTTTCTGTGCCTGAATTCTTTCATTTAATATGGTTTTCTCTAAGTCCATCCATGTTGTTGCAAATGGTAGTATTTTGTTCTTTTTATAGCAGAGTAGTATTCTATTGTGTAGATGTACCACAGTTTCCTTATCTGCTCATCAGATGATGGACATTTGGGCTGTTTCCAGCTCTTGGCTGTTGTATATAGAGCTGCAATAAACATTGGAGTACAGGTATCCCTTCGGCATGATGATTTCCATTCCTCTGGGTATATTCCCAGCAGTGGAATTGCTGGGTCGTATGGTAGATCTATATGTAATTGTTTGAGGAACCTGTATATCATTTTCCATAAAGGCTGCACCATTTTGCAGCCCCACCAACAGTGGATGAGAGTTCCTTTTTCTCCACAATCTCTCCAGCCCTTATCATTCTCAGTCTTTTGAATGTTAGCTATCCTAACTGGAGTGAGATGGTATCTCAGTGTGGTTTTGATTTGCATTTCCCAGATGTTGAGTGATATTGAGCATTTTTTCATGTGTCTGTTGTCCATTTGTATATCTTCCTTTGAGAAATGCCTGTTCAGCTCCTTTGCCCATTTTTAAGTTGGGTTATTTGTTTTTTTGCTGTAAAGTTGTTTGAGTTCTTTGTATATTCTGGATATTAATCCTTTGTCAGATGTATATTTAGCAAATATTTTCTTCTACTCTAGTTGTTTTTTTACTCTGTTGATTGTTTCTTTTGCTGTGCAGAAGCCTTTTAATTTGATGTAATCGCCATGGGCATATTTAATAAAGGGTAAAAAAAAAAAAAAGATGTAGGCTAGGGCAGAATAGTTAAATGAAGGTCAGTTAAGGGAATGATTGTAGTTAAAATCTAAAAATGGGTATGCTAAAACAAAAATAATTACACATTTTACTAACTCACTCAGAGAAGTTACATTTTCTTATGATAGAACTTACATTACTTATAAAAATAAAAGGTATACTTTGAATTTCTATTAATATCTAAATCTGACTTACATATGTTTATAATATGTATTTAAGGAAAATCTTAGTATTTTTCTATCATTTTTCACACATTCTCTCCCCCCCTTGAATAGTCAAAGTTTGAAAACAAAAACTTAGTTGAATATTAAGTTGGAAAAACATAGAGGACTTATTTGGAAGTGCTGATAATGAAGCTACTACTCTCCGTTCTTAGAGACAATTTTTTTTTTTGTCCTTTTCGTGACCGGCACTCAGCCAGTGAGTGCACCGGCCAGTCCTATATAGGATCCGAACCCGCGGCGGGAGCGTCGCAGCGCTCCCAGCGCCGCACTCTACCAAGTGCGCCACGGGCTCGGCCCCTTAGAGACAATTTTAAGGAGATATTTTGAACAGAAAGCCTCAATATTTATTTTGGCGGATGTGTGGTACATTATAGTATGTTTTGAAATTGTACCTAGTTTAATATTTTGTGTGTTTTATTTCTCTTTTGAGATAGATCATGATTCATGTTGGGATGGACTAGTGAATGGAGATGTACTTTATAATCTTGAAATGTTTTTCCTTGGCCTTTCTGCCTCTTCCCTTGTTTTGCGTATTGTCAGATGCTCATTAGTTGCAGTGTTTACTCTGAAAATAATAGGTTGATAGTTGATGTGAAAATGAGGAGGAATGGAATTTTATCTTTATTGTTTCCTCAATAGTAGTATTCCTAGAGTACTATGCCAGTTTCTGTAGATTTAAATGTAGTTATTCTGTCTTGAATTATGGACTATAATAATAGTGCATGGCTTATGTGGAGAAAAGAAAAATTTTAATAAATATTAACATTGCATCTTCTCAGGAGAATAGCAATGTTAGTTCATTGTAGATGTTTTTTGTTATAGCTATATTTGCATGTAGACCTTTCATTGTGGTATGTAGTTAAAGAAATGAGTAGGGAAATGAAACAATTTGAATTTGTGGAAAGGAGAAATTTGGAATGACCAGTGATAGTATTCACTGGGCTAAGTAGTAGTAGAGAAGGTAAAAAAGATGAATGAGGCAGCAGAATCTGAGAGGTAGTCTTAGAAACAATGAAATGGATGATATGGAGACACATATGCATTTATATTATCAAACTTCTTTAATTTTCAGTCTGTTCCTTACTCTGTGGGTTATATATTTCAAGGAAATTACAAAATGTAACGGAATTTGGTGAACTTCTCAGGAAGTTTGCAAAGAGAATAGGTACTTTAAATAAAAATGTAATATTAATATTCTTTGTTAAATAGGAATCACTAGCTTTTTTTTTCTTTAATATGGGCTATTGCCTATATCACTTCATCTCTGAAAACAAAGAATAAATAGTAATGTTGAATTTTTTTACAGGGCACCCTTATGAAATTAAATTGATAGTATTCATATGTGAAGAAATCCGGGCCTGAAAAGTTGTGACTTTACTGTAACCATTTAATAATATATATTAATTGTTGGTGGACCTAGTGTCTGAGCCCACCTTTTTTTAAAGAACCTTATTGTTAAATTCACTCTTATTTTAGTTTAACAATTGTCACTCTTAATTTATAAAAACTATGTTCTTTAGTTATATGATAATAAATTGGGTGAAATAATTTCAAGGAATAAAGTATTTACTGAGAGAATTTATTCTTTAGTATGAAGGGATTGTGGGAGTAAGTAGGTGAGAAGAAAAACAGTACTCTTTCACTTTGTCTTTGTGGTAAAATAGCTGTCTGTATGTAGAATAAATGTTTGTAGAAAGTAAATTGAATTTCTCAATCATTATAATTTAATAGTTACTTGCTTAAGACCCAACCCCTGCTGCAAAGCTTGTTATATAGTAGACATATAAGAATATGTTATTTGTAATTGCTTCAATCAAAAGCAAATGTTTATAGTGCACTTAAATTGTTCTTTATTTTAAAAATTCTGTTTTTTAAATAAAATGCACATAATAAAAAATATAATTCGTGACATTAAAAAGTTACATGCTTCTCTTTATTCTTAGTCTTTCATTCAAGAAACAACCAAAGTTAAATTTCTGGCCATCCCTTCAGAAAATTTGAATGCCTAAACAAGTGTTTGTTTATATCCTTCATTTTTATTTACACAAATACTATCATACTAAACCTGTCATTCTGTACCTTGTTTTCTTTTAATATGTTTTAGATGTTAACTACTATATTCTGTTGAACTGAATGCATGTATCATATCTTATTTAGTTGCCACTTCTGTGTTCTTGGACATTTAGTTCATGTCCAATTTTGTTTTGCCACAAGCATTGTTGGAACAAACACATATACTTTAGGGCTGGCCAGTTAGACCAGTTGGTTAGAAATCAGTGTTATAACACCATTGTAAAAGGTTCAGACTCCCGTACTGGCCAGCTGCCAAAAAAAGAGAAAAGAACACAAACACGTGTACTTTAAAATTTGTTTTCAGTTATTGTCAAATGCCCTTTCACAAGAGTACCACTTTTTACTCATCAGTAGTGTATGAGTGCCTCTGTTTCCCCATAGCATCAGGTATTGTAGAATGTTAAAAATTCTGGGTTTTGGCAAATGTTAAAAATATTTGTCAAACTGCTAGATAAAAATGGTATCTTATTATTTTAAATTGCATTTTCTATTTATGAGGTTGACTAACTTCATATAGTTCTAGCCTGTTTATATTTCTTTCCCCTCTTCCAATTGCTTATCTTTCTTTCTTTCCTTATTGATTTGTAGAAGCTCTTTATATGATAATCAGCCACTTGTCATATTTGTTGCAATATTTTCCCCCATGTTGTCATATGTCTGTTTCTTATTTGCTTGTTTTATAATCTTTTTTAGGCCTTACAGAAATCTTAAATTTTTACATACTCCTATTGACCTTTTTCTTTACAGCTTCTGTATTTGGTTTATGTTTAGATAAGTGTTTCCATCTCAAAGACTGTATTTCTGTATAAATATAATTATATTTTCATCTAGAAATTATCTTTGAACTTTTATTCCTGTGGAAGTTTAAGAGGAGATATGGGATAAATAAGGGTACTTCAAAAAGTTCGTGGAAAAATAGAATTAAAAGTAGTATAAATCTTCCTGTGAATTTTTTGAGGTACACTTGTAGCTTCCCCCACCCCCCCCAAAATGACTGCTCATGTATTCTGTTATCATGAATTGAATAATTTACTTTTTCATCACTGGTTTGAAATGCCACTTTTATCATATATTGCATTCCCATGTGTATTTGAGGTTGTTTTGGGACTCTCTTCTGTTCATTTGATTTGTCTATTCCTTCTTGTATCATGTTTAAAATTACATTGCTAGTATTTCATCAACCAATTCCTAAACTGCTAATTATCCTTTTGGGAAAATAAAAGAAGTGATTTGTTTGTAGTTTCTGAAATTAGGAGATGTTTTATAAAATAAGTAGGTAGAGATTTTTGGTGTAATGGATGTAGCAATGTCTTTAGAATTGGTTTGCCTAAGTTCTGTTGTCTCAGGTCTTATCTCAGGCATCTGACTTAGTATGTCTAATAACTTGTAGAACCTTTTAAATTACCAAATGAGTGGAATTCCTATTATTCTCATCATAGGTTGATTGTAGGGAAATTTATTCACCAATTTCATATTTTAATATTTTCAGATGGAAAACTAAGAAGTGGTAAATGTTTACTGCCCTGTTAAAAAAAAAAGTAAAGTAAAGCCAAATAGCTCTTAGGTAAGTAGGGGTTGCAGGAGGGGAAGTAGAAAGATCCAGTAGAATTAAAGAAGCAAGGGAAGGAGATGTTCAAAATTGAAGAGAACCATAAAAATAAACAAATTTTAAAGTGCCAAATGAAGAATAGTCAGATATAAAATAAGAAATTATATTATAGAAATGATGTCCAGCAAATTGGATATTACCAAAGATGATTAGTGCCATAATAGTCATTATAGAAGGGACTCCAGATTAGTGAGAAATCTAACTAGTAGGTCTTTTATCAAATGCGCAGTTTTACTATATTGAAATGTATCATTAAGGCCCTTCACTGACTCACATTGCAGGTACCTCTCCCTACCCTCTGTTGTTGAGCTCCTCAGCTGCCCCAGGTTCACAGCTGGAAAGCAGTTTGCCTCAGGATGAATTGTACCTTGAGTTTCACTCATATCTGAGTAAGATGATATTTAGATGAGACTTTGGACTTAGGCATTTGAGTTGATGCTGGAAAGGTCAAACTTTTGGGGGCTTACAATTAGCCAAAGCAATCTTGAGCAAAAAAAATAAAGCTGGAGCCATTAAACTACCTGACTTCATTAGGGTGCCCATACCAGCAAGCCGCCAAAAAAAAAAAATACTGCAAATCTGTAGTAACCAAAAAAACATCATGGCACTGGCATAAAAACAGACACATGGACCAGTGGAACAGAAAAACCCAGGAATCAACCCACGTACTTAACAGCAACTGATCTTTGACAAAGATATCAAGAACATACACTGGGGAAATGACAGTCTCTTCAGTAAATGGTGCTTGATGTCCATGTGCAGAAGAATGAAAGTAGATCCTTACCTCTTGCCATATACCAAAATCATCTTAAAATGGATTAGACTTAAATGTAAGACATGAACTATAAAACTCCTAGAAGAAAACATAAGGGAAACACTTCAGGTTGTAGGACAGGGCAAAGACTTTATGAATAAGAACTCAAAAGCATAGGCAACAAAAGAACAAATAAATAAATGGGATTATATCAAACTAAAGAGCTTCTGCACAGCAAAGGAAACAAACAGTAGAATGAAAAGACAACCTACAGAATGTGAGAAAATATTTACAAATTATACATCCAACAAGGGGTTAATACCCAGAATATGCAAAGAACTCAAACAGTAAAATAAATAAATAAATAAATAACAACAATAATAATAATCCAATTAAAAAATGGGCAGAGGAGCTTAATAGACATTTCTGAAAGAAAGACATACAAATGGCCAACAGCTACATGAAAAAATGCTCAACATCACTAATCATCAGGGAAATGCAAATCAGAACCACACTGGGATATCATCTCACCCCAGTTAGACTGGCTGTTATCAAAAATATAGAGAATAACAAATGCTGGAGAGGACGTGGAGAGAGAGGAACCCTCCTACACTGTTGGTTGGACTGTAAATCAATATAGCCATTATGGAAAACAGTATGGAAGTTTCCCAAACAACTACAGATAGAACTGCCATACGATCCAGAAATCCCCCTACTGCATATATACCCCAAAGAACGGAAGTCATCATGTCAAAGGGATACCTGCACTCCCATGTTTATTGCAGCTCTATTTATAGTAGCCAAGAGAAGGAATCGATCTAAATGTCCATCGATAGCTGGATAAGGAAAATGTGGTATACATACACAGTGGAATACCACTCAGCCATAAAAAAGAATGAAATTTTGCCATTCACAGCAGCATGGATGAGCTTGGAGAAAATTATGTTAAGTGAAATATGCCAGGCATAGAGAGAGAAATACCTCATGTCCTCACTCATAAGTGTAAGGAAAGAAGGAAGGAAGGAAGAAAGGGGCAAGAGAAAGGAAGGGAAGGAAGGAAGTTTGTAATAATACATTGAACTTTCAGGAGAGAACATAACTGGTTTCTAGAGACAAAGAAGTGGGAAGAGGAATACCAAGAGATGGGTTAACAGACCCAAAATGGCTAGTTAAGAAAAATAAGTTCTATTGATGTACATGTGAGCTAGGCACCTATAACTAACAATAATTCATCTGCATGTTATTGAATGACTAGAACAGAGGAGATCGAATGTCCTTAACACAAAGAAATGATTACGTTTTGTATTGATTAATAGGATAATTATCCTGACTTGATCATCACACATTGTACACAGGTATTGATACTCAATTCTGTACCCCACAAATATGTATAATCAATTATAGTTCAAGTTAAAAAGAAAATGTGTCAGAACAAAAGGAAAGAAAGGAAAATACAAAGGGACTTCAAAAAGTTTGTGCAAAGGGCCATCCCCGTGGCTCACTTGGGAGAGTGTGTAGGGATGTCCAGTGCGCTCACTGGTTGAGCGTGGTGCAGAAGACACCGAGCCTAGGGTTGCGATCCCCTTACCGGTCCAAAAAAAAAAAATTTGTGGAAAAATGGAACCTTTCCTGGAACTTTTTGAAGTATCCTCATGCAACAAGTAAAAATACTAGATAGGAAAGTAGTTGATAGGTCTCATTTGAAGAGCATTTGCCAGTGAATTTTTAAGGAAATTAAAATATTGCTCTACTAAGATTTATGCTTTGAGAAATGAATAATATCTGTTCAACTGTTTATTTGGAAATAGAATCTTCCACCTTTCTATAATTTGACTATAACTCAAATAATGTAACTTGAATAACACAAAGATAACTGGAAATATTTAAAATATTTGGTAAGAGGTCTTGCAAGAGGAAAATATAAAGAAGGATACCTGTTGAAAAGTGAGATGCAGAATGTAGAAGTAGTTTACCAAAAATTATATAATTACAAAGTATACTAGTTTGCTAGTGTTGTCATAACAAAGTACCACAAACTGGGTGGCCTAAACAACAGAAGTTTATTATCTCACAGTTCTGGGGGATAGAAGTCCAGATCAAGGTATGGGCAGGTTTGGTTCCTTCACAGGTTGGCTGTGAGGGAGAACCTGTTCTTTGCCTCTCTTTTTGCTTCTGGTGGTTTGAGGGCAATTTTTGACACTCCTTAGCTTGTAGATGCATTACTCCAGTCTCTGCCATCATGTGCACATGTCATTCTCCCTGTGTGTGTGTCTGTGTCCACATATATCCATTTTATAAGGACACCAGTCATATTGGATTAATGGCCCACCCTATTGAAGTGTGACCTCATCCCAACTAATTACATCTTCAGTAACCATATTTCCAAATAAGGTCACATTCTGAGGTACTAGGGGTTAGGATTTGAACAAATGAATTTAAGGGGAAGAGAATTTAATCTGTAACACAAACTATGTTAAGACTAGAAACCTAAGTCTTCTAATTCCCATCTGGTGTTAGGTTATCACATGTCACTGGGCATAGGAAAATTGCATATATGATGCATTTGACAGTGGTGCTTTGGTATTCATGGGAGATTGGTTCTAGGATCTTTATGGATACCAAAAGCTGTGGATGCTCAGATCCCTTATACAAAATGATATAGCATTTGCATATAACATGTTTACATCATTCCTTATACTTTTTATTGTAATATAGTTAATTGTACATATCTGTAGAGTACAGAGTTGAATATCAGCACCTGTGTGTAATATGTGATGCCCAAATTGTGATAATTTGTTTATTCATCATTGTACAAGGTAATCGTTTTTCATGGTCCTTTACCAATTCCTCCCTTAACCCCTCCCCCCACCTCTGGTAAACTCAGTTCTGTTCTCTCCTTTTGAAAGTTCAGTGCATTATTGTGATTGTTTTATCTTCTTCCCATATACTTTAAATCATCTCTAGATTACTTACAATACTGAATACAGTGTAAATGCTCTGTAAGTATTCGTTATACTGTATTTTATTTGTATTATTTTTTATTGTTGTATTATCCTTTTTACTGATCTTTTTTAAAATGTTTTTGATACACAGTTGGTTGGACCTGCACATATACCCTCAGATACGGAGGGCTGAATGCATTTTGTGTCAGACTTGCCAGCACATGACTGTTAAATATTTATAAAGCAACTCTTTAAATTTTCAAGTTTATTATTAATGCCTTCTGTTAAATCTCTGTAATCAGTGTGGTCTGTATTTTAGCATTTGAGTTTCCTTAAAGCAAAGGATACACACAATCTTCAAGATTTACCTGCTCGAATTAGTTAGCAAAAAGGCTTGTTTTCTTAGTTTTTTCTGAATGTCTTTTAAGCTTCTCATGCACATTTTTATTTACCATCTTTTATTTATCATTTTATCTTAATTTCCAAAGCACTTAAAATATTGTGCCTGGGCTCTGAAATCCATCCTGGGTTCAGATAACACAAATTACTTAATCAGATAATGCAGATGACTAAATTTCTCTGAGTTTCACCTTCCTTAGCTGATAAAAGATGAGAGATATGATCAAGGTATGGAATGATTATGTAATTAAAAGAAATAAGATATAAAAGTACTTTGTATGGTTATTGGCACATAGTAAGCTCTCAAATTTCTTTATGAAATGTTTGTATTGGAAATAAAGCCTACAATTAAGAAAAGAAAGAAAAAAAGGATAAGAAAAGCTGGCAAACCGTTTTATCAAAGGGGACAGAGATGTTAACTCATTAGATCCTGGATGCGTGGCCTGCCATGTTTGAACAATTTCTCGTGCATTTCCTGTAAGAAATTTCTTTCCATCAAGTAGTTCTATTTCATAACTTGAAAAAAAGGACAGTTAACTCTATATGTTTTCTGCATATTCTTGACAAACTCTTTTTTTGTTGTTCGACTATTGTTTTATTCTACTTGTTTTCTGTTTTCCTTGTTCTACTTTTTATTGCTTTTTTAAAAGACATTTTGTACTTTTTTAAAAATCAGATTTGAGGTATAATTTACACACAGTAAAATTCACCCTTTTAAAGTATACAGTTATTGGTTCTGTAAATGTATACAGTTATGTAATCAATATCATATCAGGGTATAAAATATTTCCATCATCCCAGAAAATTCTTCCCTGCCCCATTGCAGTCAGTTACCTTCCCTGTCCCTCCAGCCTCTGGCAACCACTATTCCAGAATGTCATATAAATGCAGTTATACAGTATGCAGCTCTTTGTGTCTGGCTTTTCACTTAGCTAATGCTTTTGAGAGTTGTCACTGTTGTTGCATGTATCCTTAACTTGTTTCTTTTTATTGCTGAGTACTGTTCCAGTGCATGGATGTACCACAGTTTGTTTATCCCTTCACCAGTTGATGGATATATATTTGTTTCTACTTTGGTGATACCATAAATAAGTCTGCTATAAGTATTCGCATGAAGTGTAAAGGTATTTGTGTAAATATATGTTTCTATTTCTCCTGGAATTGCTAGATTGAATGCTAGGTGTATGTTTAACTTTATAAGGAACTATGAAACTGTTTTCAAAAGTGGCAGTACGCTTTTACATTTCCACCAACAATATATGAGAATTCCAGTTGCTATGTGTATAGTGGTCGCTCATTGTGGTTTCAGATTGCGTTTTCCTAATGACTAATGTTGCACATTTTTTCATTTGCTCTTTACTTGATCTCTATATTTGTTCAAATTTTTGGTGTGTTTTTCTTCTTAGTATTGAATTATGATAGTTCTTTATATATTATGGATACCTGAACTTTTACCAGATATGTTTGGCAAATATTTTCTCTTGGTCTAACAGACTGGTTTTTGTCACTAACACCAAAAAATCATTTACCCTTAAGACATATTTGAATGTAAATTTTGCTAACTTTTTCCTTGAATTCTTAAGAGTCTAGATAGCCAGTTTATTTCCCAGTATAATTTGTGATAATGCCAGAACTATTATTAATTTTTTCTAAATTATATGTATGGGGCAACATTTCTTACTGTTATAAGAATATTATTATAAGGATCAACATTTCTCATGGTTATTACTATTCTCACTATTTTTTAATTTTAATTTCTTAGTTTGGGTCTACAGTGGCATCCTGTTGTTAAAGTGACAAAGCTTTAGGTTTAAAATCACTTGCTTATAATTCATGTAGTGAATTCACCAGGGAAGCTGGAGTTACTGTTGAGCTTCTTTCTTGGAGTGAGTGCTGTGAAGGCTTGACCTCTGTCATTTCTTCTTTGGAGGAAGAAAACCCTGGCTGTTGAAGAAAATGGAGATATTCCCTTGATCCACCAGTTAAGCATGTATATTATCGAACAATTATTTATCTTAAAGATATACTCTCCCACTAGTGAAGATTCATCACTTTTAAAAGATCACTTATAAATTGATGAGAAGCCATGACCAGCTGAAGTTCATCCAGAAATTATGGCAGTCTGTAGAGTGATAATGTCTTGAGAGTGGGAGATAGGGTTGGGTAATAATTCCTGAAAACCTACAGATAAACCCAATTTCATAAAGTGAGGTTGTCATAAAGTGGTTTTACTTGGTTTTAAAAAAATTAGGAGATTCATCCAAGTAAGGATACATTTTCTTTATCTCCTTTCCCATAGAAAGAATGGTAAAGGGGTTAAAAAATTTTTAAACCTAAAAGACAGGGAGAACAGGAGAGAGACAACATTGTGGAACCTGGAAACAAGTGCTAAGTGAGTTAGTAAATTTGAGAAACCCAGATTGTAAACTCTCAGTTGGGAAAGCTGAGAACCAGATCTACATAATAATCATATAACACATTCATAGTACTGGATACCTCCTGAAATGAGGATTTGGGGGTGGAGAGTGTTAAAAATAAGGATTAATTGAACATCAGTTTAAGAAACAGTCAAATTCCCAGATTTTTTTTTTTTTTTTTTTTTTTCCCACTCTGGGCCTCTTACAGGGAGGATAAAATAGTGGGTCTCTGGATTGGAGGGTAGAGGAGTAGGCACTAGATATAATTTGAAACAGGAAATAATACTGAATATGGGGGTATTAAGGGAAATAAGCATACTGGATACTGAGACCTCACTCTACCCCATCCCACCCCTATTTTCCACTTTTCTCCCAAAACGCTAGTTGACAAACTTTCATCCTCTGGGCAAGAGGTTGCTGGGGTCTTCTCTAGAGAATCTGACCAACCAAAGAAGAAAGGTCTAAAGATAATAACATTAGAGCTCCCAACAAGGGAGCCCAACTATATTATCCTATAGGGAAGACCATCTTTGATAAATTCTGCCTACATCCTTAGGGCTTTCATTCAGCTTTGTAAATCCTCCACTCTTAAAAATGAGCAGATAGTCAAGGACTACCACTCATATAAAGAAAGTTTCCAATATGAAAGAGATCAAGAAAATAAATGCAGCACTAGACAAGTTATTCAAGTATTCAACAAAAATAAGGAATAAAATTTGTCAGTTTTTTTAAAGAGATAAGAGTACAAAGGGTACTTGAGAATATTCATGGAAAGATTCATATCTTTTAATTCTATTTTTATATGAACTTTTCAAAGAACCCTCATATTTGGAATTGTGAAACAAGTGTTCTATCAAAAAGGAAGAGGATAAAGAGCTCTTGGGAATTATAAATACGGTAGCAGTGATGACAAAAAATTAGAAGAGTTGGAAGATAGAATTATAGACACTTCCCAGAAAGATAAAAAAAAATTTTTTTAAAGATGGTACATAGTTAAAGGAATGATCCAAGAGTTCTAATATTTGAACAGTAGGAGCTTCAGGAAGCGAGAGAGAGAAGAAAGGAATTATCAGTGATAGAATATAAGAAAAATTCATGGAAATAAAGGACATGGGTTCTCCCATTGAAAGGGCCATGCAAATAGCATAATAGATGAAAAAAGACCCACATTAAAGACACATTAGGGTGAGTCAGACTACTAGGAAGAAAGAAGATCTGAATGTTTCCAGAGGGAAAAAACAGATCACAACAAAGGATAAGGATTCAAAATGACTGTGGGCTTTTCAAGAACAACACAAAAAGTGAAAATTCATTCTTCTGAGGAATAATTATTTTCAACAGTGAATTCTCTATATACAGTGAAACCAACTAAGCAAGTATAAGGACAGAATAAAAGGATTTTAAAATAAGGTCTCAACAAATTTACTTTTGTGGTTTTAAAAAATGTTTTATTTTAGAGATATATAATCAGCTATCTACAGATGAAATGATGTTTTGAATTTGCTTCAAAATAATCCATTTAGAAGGTTATATATAAATTGGTGGGGATATAGATAGATCAAGGATGACCATGAGTTAATAATTGTTGAAGCTGAATAGTGGTAATGGGGTTCATTATCCTACTTTTTATTTTTACATGTTTGAAACTTTCTGTAATAAAAATGTAAACACATCCACGAACACAAATGTCTTTCTTCAGGGAACTAAAAAAGGTTTTTACAAATTTTCTGGGAATTCCTGGAAGATAAGCCCCATCAGTACAAAGAAATATTAAATAAAAAAAGAGGTCATTGCTCTCAAAGTGTGATCTTCTGGGCAGTATTGTTAGTAAAAAATGTGAACTTGTTAAAAATGCAGATTCTCAGGTCCCACACAAACCTAATGAATCAAAAACTGGATATGGGGTCCAGCATTCTGTCTTTAACAAACTCTTCAGGTGATTCTAATGCACGCTAAAGTTTGAGAACCTCTTTTCTAAAGCAGGAAAACTACAAGGGTACTTCAGAAAGTTCACGGAAAGATTCATTTATTTTTTAATTCTATTCTATGAACTTTTTGAAATACACTTATAGTTATACTCAAGTAAAGTGTGGACATGACTCATGGTTTATATCATCTCATTTTCTTGACTGCTTACTTTCTGGACTTTGATAGTTGCTCTGACATTTAAATCAATCGAGTCATAAAGGCTGTTAGTTGTGCTGTTGGTTCTGACAATCTGAATGAACAATGGATGTAAAATGTTCAGATTTAGGGAAACTGTTAAGTATAGATTGAGCATCCCTAATATAAAAACTTGAAATCCAAAATGCTCTACTGAGTATTTCCTTTGAGCAACATGTTGGCACTCATAAAATTTCAGATTTGGGATGCATTTCAGATTTTTGGATCAGTCATGCTCAACCTGTATGGTGATTGTCTCAGAAGTGGGAAGAGTTATGAGAGCAGATGAGCATCTCCTATACCATCCTTGCTTCTTAGCTGACTGGCATCTTGACATTCTGTGCTGACTGTGCCCATTCAGTTTTCCATTATCTGAAATGCCTTTCCCTCCTCCATATCAAAATCCTATCTTTCCACCTGGGCTTAACCTTAGCCACAACTTTTCAATGAACTGCCACTTAGATCCCCTCCTCATCTTTTTGTCTTTACTATAAGATTGTTTAAAAATAAAGAAGGACTGAGCAAGTATTATGTGCTAAGCATTGTGCTAGATATTTTACATGTTATGGTGAGGTAAAAAGTGAAAATGATTGCCTCTAGGGAGACAGAAATTAAGGTGGGGGAGGACAGCTACTATTGTAGAGGACAACTACTGTTGTTCATATCAAGCCTTGAAGAACCACTTAACTCTTTAAACTTCGTGCATGGGATTCCAGGTAGCTTGAGATAGTGGTAGCTGAGATAGCGGTAGGCTTGTGGTAAACAGCCTTCCAAAAAGTTGTTTCCCTAAAAGATACAAAACTCCACATCTATAAAATTTCTACTCAAAGCAACATCTTCAACATTGCTTGTAGGAAGATAATGTCAAAACTGCAAAATAATTGTGTAAGGGTAACAGACTCCATTTCAGTGGTCCTGTATGCTTCTATCCCACTGCTATAGGGTCCTATGGCAAGCAAAATTAAACCAGGATATGTTGCTAAGAAGACAGAGCACTAGTGAAGGGAGAGTTGGAAAAACTACCAGAAAAATTAAATCCACCTTTAATCTGAAAATATGAAAGAATAATCAGGCAGATCAGAGCAGGACTACAGGAAAGGCATTTCAAAGTACGAGCACTTTGAAGGGCTAGGCAACCATTTAAAGGGATGGACTCTATTAAAGGAGCATATGTGATTTAAAGAGATAGTCTTCCAAATGCATTACTTCTGGGAAAGAAAAAAGGAAGAATTTTTTTTGGAAATTGGATGGTAAAGGAAAAAAATCTAAGGACCTGCAGGGGAAAAAAAGAACCACAAAATTGGGAGTCTCACAACCCTTTATCTACTACCAAAACAAACAAAAACTCTGCTCAAGTATCTAGACCTTGCCAGATGACAGAAAAAAGTGCCATCAAACTAGGAATATTGTAAAGTACCCCAATACCACAAAAATAAAAGTAAGGTAAAATCCATACAGAAGTGTTACATAAAATCGGGAAAAATTTACACATGAATCAACTGAGGAAAATTCCTCTACCCCCCAAAACAATCATGAAGCAAAAGAAAACTATTAGTCTCCACTCCAAAGAGAATTAAATTTTTGAGGATATGAAAAATGACCTTGAATTAGAAATTCAAAATTAAGAACATAAATGGACAAAAAATGAGGAAAACTGAAAAAAAAAATTGTACTCAAGAAAGAAATGTAAGAAAATGGTTTAAAAAAAAAATCTTAAATGAGGAAAAAAATTACCAGGTGTTGAAGGGAGAATAGATTCAAATTAAAATTTAGTAAGAACATTGAAGAAAGGCTGGAAAACAACCAAGAGAATAAAAGTAAGATGAAAAGTATGAGAAAGAAATCAGTGGAAATGGAAGACAGGGAAAGAAAGAATAATATTCATATTATTGGAGTCTCTAAAGAACAAAACATTTTAAATGAAACCATATTTAAAACTCCAATTCAGGAAAGCTTTCTAGGAATAGGGAAAGACTTGGATCTACACATTGAAAAGGCTTACTGGGTACTTGGGAAAATTAACCCCAGGATGATCAATCAACTCTGAGACATATATGCATACTAGTAAAACTGTTAGATTTCAAAGATAAAATCCTTAAGGTCTTCAGGCAAAAAAAATAAATCAATTATAAAAGCAAAAAAATTAGATTAGTACCGGACTTTACAAAGCCAACAAAGAAAGCCACAAGGAAGCGATATATTTTTAAAAATTCAATGAAAGAAAGTATGAACCTAGGATTTTATATCCATCCAAGTGTCTTTTAAATATCAAGGCTTTAGAGAAAGAGTTCTTAAACTATGTGCAATTTTGATAAAAATTAAAACTTTTAATTTAGAGTTTAGCAGTACTGTATGTAATATATTTGCTAAGAATTTATTAGTATGTTTTTATTTATACCCTTTAGTTATAATCAAACTTTAAAACATTTGCAAGTTCTATGTAAAAGTGAAAATTTGGGGAAGAGATGAATATTTTCAAGTTATTAAATTATTTTTGCTATTTAAAATACATGGAAAGAAATAGTTTTAGAAGCTAAGGTCATCAAAATATGCTTTGGTGAAGTAATTATAATCAAGTAAATTCTGGTAAGGTTCTGTAACACTCCAGTAGTAGTATCATTGCAAAAATGTTTTGGGGACTCTGCCATCACATTGTTTTGAATGCAGATTTTACTGGATTGTGATTCTCATGAGGAGAACATATCTTACCATGAGATTCCCAGTGCCTAACACAATACCTTCATAAAAACCTGTTGAATAATAACAAATCTTTACATTTCTGGTGTGGATTTTATTTTTAGCAATAGCCAGATGATATTCAGAATTACTGAACAAGATGGTTGATGCTAAATAAAGTTAATTTTGGCTAAAATATGTTTTAGGCAGATCAAAATATCTAAGTATACTAAAGATTTATATTTATATTTATATTAATTTGCTTACTAAATCTTGTTTATTTAGTACAGTTTTTATTGTAATAGGAAATGTATGTGGATGCAGGAGATTGCTTTTTATGATTCTTTTTATGACAGGTGGATATAAAATTCCATTGCAGCAAGTCCACACAGGGTTTGGCAACATGATGAAAAAATATTACAACTTTATTTTTACTAACTTTTAAATGAAATTTAACATTTCTGTAACTATCAATGTAGGCAGAAATCACAGTAATATTGTCACTATCTGTGATGTTTTCACCAATGGAAATTACAGATATTGTCACATGACGTTACATATATTGCAGGAATCTCAAAGTATCACTACTGACCACTAGAAATTAATGTATTAATCTTAACTAACACATTTATTACATCTGCTTAAAAAAATTTTTTGTTATGAGTTCTATATAATTGGTTTCCTTTGTAATCTTATGTATTTTGTTTTATGCTTTTGGAAACATTGTTCTGAAAAGGAGTCTGAAGGTTTCATCAGATTTGTACAGGGGGTGCAGGAACCCTTATATTACAAAGGACATTTTTATAACATTAGGATTTTGTTTTATTTGAATATATTATTGACATCTTCAGGTAATTTAAGATGAAGAATTAGTATCTGAATTTCTAAAGGTAAATGTTAAAGTTAATTTCTAAAGTATGTCAGGCCCAGTAAAGAAAAGGAAGAATGTGTTATACTATCCTCTCTCTTCCAACTTAAGGCTCCCCTTTGTTACAAGGTCTTGCCCAGTTTGATCATTGCCTTCCTCTTAAATCTCATCTTTCACCAAGCTGCCTCTTATGGTCTCACCTTAATTCATACTATACTTTTTCAGTGTCTTAACTAGGCTTGCTCTTTCCTGCCAGAAGATCTTTACTTATGCTTTTCTTTCTGCCTGGCATGTTCTTCCTTTCCCTTTTTCCTTCATTCCATTTCATCCTTCCTCTCTAGGCTCTCAGGTATTACTTCTTTGGAAGCCTCCCCGGGTTTCCCTGACTTCGTTACATCTTTTATTATAGGCTTTCTCAACATTGTATACCTTTCTTATCTGTGGCTTGTTACAGTGGAAGTTTCACGTTTATTGTATCATTTGGTTAATGTGAGCTCTGCAGAGTTAGGGACGCTACCTGTTCATCCTCACCATTGTATCCTTAGTGTCTTAAATACTGCTTGGTAAATCATAGGTACTCATAAATATTTGGTAAATTGGTTGGTTGGTTGGTTGGTTGCCTGGACAGATGAATGAATGAATGAATGGTTTAGATTACAGCTGTCCTATAGAAATATAATGTGAGTTACAAATGCAAGCCACATGTGTAATTAAAAATTTTCTAGTGGCCACATTAAATAGGAAAAAAAAACAAGTGAGATTAATTTTATTATGTTTAATTTAATATGTCAAAAATATTATCATTCTAATATATAGTCATAAAAATTATTATTAAGGTATTTTATATTCTTTGTTTTGGACCAAGTCTTAAAAATCTGGGAGATTGGCTGGTTAGCTCTGTTGGTTAGAGCTCGGTGCTGATAACACCAAGATTCAGAATTCAATCCCTGTACCAGCCAGCCAAAAAAAAAAAAAAAAAAATCCAGCTTGTGTTTTACACTTACAGCACATCTCAACTTGAACTATGCAGTGGCCACATGTGGGCAACAACTATCGTATTAGAGATTTACATGTTAAAACATATTAAAAATTAATAGATTGAGGCTGCCTGTATCATAGTCCAGCCTTTATTTGAGAGTAAAAATTGAAATCAGGATTTTATTTATTCAGAGATTCCCAAAATTGAGGTAAAATTAAGAGTCAAAATAGAAGGTATATCGAGTCAATATATTAAATGAAAGAACTTGAAAAGAATAGTGAATACTTATGATTTGGTTTCCTATATATTTTCCTGTAAGATTTGCAAGTAAGGTTAATAAACAAAAAAGGAAAACAAATTGTTAAGGAAGATATTTTGCAGTTGAGGACCACACTGTTATTCAGACTGACCTTGTCTAGTAGTCTGTTCCTAGGTTCTCCTCTTTTAAGCTGTCAACATATTTTTATTAAGTAACTTTTGTTATTTTAACATCTTTTTATTGTAACGTGGCCTGGGAAGGTTTCTCTGACACCATATTACCATATTTTAATGAGTTTGGCACCACCAAATTTAACATGCGGCGTTATTTTATATGCTACATTGACAATTCAAGTTGGTATCAGTTATAAAACACATCCTTATTTCAGAGATGTAAAAATGTAGGAGGAAAAGTTCTTATAATGGGTGAAATGGGGAATGTGAGCATAAATCATGCTATGTAGGGGAAGAGGGGACCCAGTAAGAAGGAACAGCAGTTGTAAAGGCCTTCCAAGGCTAGTTAAGAAGGCCAACAGGCTGGAATGGAGTAGATGGAAGAAAGTAATAGGAAAAGAAAGCAGACAGGTGGTGGGGCCCGATTGTGTAGAGCCTTGTGGATCATTACATGGACTTTGGCTTTTATTCTGAGTGAGATGGGAAGTTATTGGAGGCTTGAGTAGAGGAATGATTGGATCCTTGTCACAGGATCACTTTGACTGCTGTGTTAAGAACAAATTGTAGAAGGCAGGGATGGAAGCAGGAAAATTGAATCAGGTAGCCTTCGAAGGCTATTGCAGATATTCCAGATGAGAGATGATAATGGCTTGGATAATTGTTGTAGTGGTAGAGATTATGGGAAACAGTGGGATTCTGGATTTATTTGCAAGGTAGAGCTGACAAGGTTTGCAGATTTGCTGATAAATTCCTTATAGGGTGTAAGAGAAATGAGTCAGATGATTCAGGTCTAAGCAACTGGTAGATACCATTTACAGAAATGTGAAAGCCTGTGTGAGAAGGAAAACCTATTTGGGAAGGCAAATCAGATGATCAGTTTTGGATTATGTTCAGATGCCTTTTAGGCATTCAAGAGAAAACAATATAGGTAGCAACTGAGTAAGTCTGGAGGTCAGGGAAGAGGACCTAGTTGGAGTTGCATGCTTGTGTGTGTGTGTACATGAATGTGCATGTATCGCATGGTGTGAGAGAGTGTATGTGTGTGTGTGTGTGTGAATTTATATTTTGATCCTTGCATCATTGACTGATTCTTCAGAATTCCCTTTTTTTCTTGTGTGTTTAGTCTTTGATTTTATTGTTACAGATTTTTCTCAAATGTTTGGTGAGCTTTGGCTCTCCTTAACAATGAGATGTAAGGAGCGATTAAGCAGCTGGCTTTCAGAAAGGACTGCTGGGAGGGAAGAAAGAATAAAGTTGAATAATGGTGTCTTTTGATGTGTCATTTTTGTTTTTTAACTTTTTATTTTAAAATAATTTCATACAAAAAGATTGTAAGAATAACATAGATAACTCCTGTAAGTACCCAGATCCCAGATTCACTAGTATTTTAACATTATAACATTTCTTTCATCATTCTTGAGAGTAGATTGCACACATCATACCTCTTTTCTCTTTAATACTTCAACATGTAATTTCTAAGGGCAAAAGTATTCTCTTAGGTAATCATACTATAACTGTCAAATTCAGAAATTTTATATAATACCTTTCCCTAATATATAGTCTATATTCCAGTTTTATCAGTTGTTCCAACAATGTCCTTTGCAGTGCATTTTTTAAAAATCCAGTTCGAAATGTATCTTGCATTTAGTTGTTATGTCTCTTTAGTTTCTTTAATCTGGAATAATTCCTTAGCTTCTTTGTCTGGCATGACATTGGTATTTTTGAAAAAAATACTGGACAGTTATTTTATATAATATTCTTCATTTGGTGTTTGTCTGATATTTCTTTGTGATTAGAATCAAGTTGTAAATCCTTGGAAGAATACTACTAAAGTAATGCGGTGTCCTTCTCAGGATATCACATCAGAGACACAGATAATGCCTGCTCCTCATTTGTGACATTAATTTCAATCATCCAGTCAGAGGGCCAAGGGGTTGTCCAGTTTTTCTGCTATGTATTTACTGTCTCTCTGTGGAAAGAATATAAGCTCTGTGGGAAGATATGTTAAGACCATATAAAAATCATATTTCTCATCAGACTTTTCCCTTTTGATTTAGCAACCACTTGTGATGCCTGCCCCGCCCAATCTTTTCTATAATGTTTGCAAAAGTGATTTTTCCAGCCCTGCAAACTCCTTCCACATTTATTAGCCAACATTCTACTATTACAGATACCAGCCCTCTTTTTGTCACATTTGATAACATAGTGGATTTATATATTCCTGCTTCCTTCAGTGCATTATAATCCATTACTGTACTATATATTTTAATGATCAAATTGTCCTAGATTTGGCTAATGGAAGCCCCTTCAAGCTGGTTTTTTGGTCCTTTTGACATGTCTCCATGATCCCCTCCCCTCCCCTTTTTTAAAGCATTTCTTTACTTTTAGGCTCAAGATTTTCCAGGTTCATCCTATACTTTACCTGCCCCAGTCCTGGAATCAGTCATTTCTCTGAGAAGCCTTGGTTGCTTTGTGTGGGGAATAGTATCAAATTGGGGTGGAGGTCTTGTTACTCAATACAGACTTTGCCTTAATCTTCCTGTATTAAACCCTTTTCCTCAGCTTTCTTTGATAGCCTTTAGTTTAGGGATTCCTTTAGTTCACTATATCCAAATAGAAAATCTCTAGTCTTCTGCTAGAAGGATAATTTGGCTATTTTTAGGGATGGTATCTACTCATACTAATTTTCTTAATTTTTATTAGTTCTTCTGTTTATAGCTTCAGAGGAACCCAGAGGTTCAACTTACCACTCATTCTTTATATTCTTTCTGTGGTTCTTTGGCACAAATAAACTTGCTACTTAGCTTGTCCTCTGCCATTGCACACATAGATTTCCCTAGACACCTGTGACATATCAATTTGCTCATCTGGTTTTCAATATGTAAAATTTGATTGAAATTTCTTTTTTGTTGTCTTCTTACATGTTTTCTTCCTTGCAGTTTAATGCCTTTTTTTGTTATTTAAGTGGGGTTTGATAAGTAGAGGTGAATATATTTGGCCTGTCATATTTAATCGCAAGTCCTATATGTTTTTAAAATGAACTTTTTGTCCTTTAATAAAAGTATTGTGTGTGATTTATAGAAAATGTAAACGAGCAAAGGAAGACAGCTCTAATCATACAATTTGGTGGGAGTTACTGTTAATCTTTGATGTAATTTTTTTATGTATACAAAGATGTTTATTAAAATAGCTGTATAATATTCCATGGAGTAGGTGGGTATCCTGTTAGGTTTTGTTTGTGTGTGGTGGGGGGGTACATATCTTATTAGACCTTTACTCTTATTGAACTGAACTTCTACTTATCTGTGGTATATATTCTTATGGTTGGGATGTGGGGGTAAGCAGTACAGCAGTCAACAAAAGTTCAGAAATTTTTAGAAATAACCTAAGGGATTTTAGAGAGTATGCCAGCAGAGATTTTGATAGTACAGAGTTATGGTTCAGGTTGAGAAGGATGTAGTTTCATGGAAACAAGTGAAAGAGTAGGAAACTTACGCAATTGAACTACAGTTTATCTAAAAAAGGACCATTGCTGTGTTACATATAGACTTTTAATCTGCCCTGTTTTCAGCCCCAGATGTACTTTGACATAATAGTCCAGCAAAAGCTAAGTGAGGGGAGAGCCAGTAAGCACTATCAAAGGAAGACTCACAGACCAAAGCATTTAGAATTTTACTTAAAAAGAGGTTTGTAAGGGAATACAAACTTTAGAAGAACCAGCTCCCCCAATAAAAATACTATCAGTATTTAAAGCAGAAAAGTAAGATTCCAGACTTTACTGATAGTCTCATCACAGTAGAAAAAACAACAGTTGTTTTATGATTATCATATCTTCAAAGGTCATATCTTCATATACTACCTGTGTAGAAGTCAAGGATGAAGTGGTTTTGAAGGAGTCAGTAGTTATAGGAAAGGCTAGAAGTTTTGTTTATTTGAGGGACTTGGAACTACATGGGGTGACTGGAATTTTTTTTTTTTTTTTTCCCCAATCTCATGGTGCAAAGTATTTTTCCACCTAAATTTTGGATGTAATGTGTATATTTCTCCATAATGACTCAGGACAAGGCATCAGTTTTGCCTCCAAGGAGGATATTATATATGGAAAAAGGAAAATCAAGGTATTTTTCACCATCTCCCGTGTTTAGGGTAGGGAGTGCCCTGACCCAGATGTATTTCAGTGTTAACAATTTTGTAATACCAAGCGGCTGTCATTTTGATCACTTAACTACCTTTGCTCTAAAGAAAGCAAAATGGGGTGGGATATATGTGTGAAGGGATGGGAGTAGACGTAGAGGTTGAAATTACTTGAGTCAAGACCTTACGGAAGTAACAGAACTAAGCAATGAACATATTTGGAAGAGAGTGTACTATGAAGAGGAAACAGCAAATACGAAAGCCCTGAGGTAGGTCAAAGGGGTGTAGAGCTTTGTAATAGAGAGCTGTTGAAGGGCTTTGAACTGAGGAGTGATAAGATTTGATATTCCTTCTAATAATCATTCTATTATATATATTAGGTATCTGATAATAGGTAGTGATAGATACAGCAAAGAAAGCAATATCAAAATTTCTATGCTGTAAAGTCTCAATAGAGTTGGGATATAGTTTTCTGAAGCCCAGCGTTAAAAATTGATATCAAGAAGAATACTGCCTCTTTAACTTACCGTGTAACACATATATAACTTAAAATGCTTTATACTGTTAGATTATCTAAAATAAATTTCTTAGGGGCTGGCTGGTTAGCTCATTTGGTTAGAGTGTGGTATTATTAACAGCAAGGTCAAACGTTTGCTTCCCCATACTGGCCAGCCACAAAAATTTTTTTAAAATTTTTTTATATATATATCATATATTTGTTTATTCCACCTCTTTGTGTTTTTATGTTTACAATCAAATAATCCTTGTGGGTTGATTTAGACAGAAGTTTAGAGAAGGTTGTGTTGTTTCAAAGCTAAATTAGTGTAGGAAAACTTTGATTTTCCCATTGAAGAAATTACAAAATAGTTTTTAAAAAACAATATATGTAAAACTAACATTTGAGTGCTTTTGCTGTGCCATACATTGTTCAAAATGCTTTCCACATACAAAATGTGTATTATTGTATTTAATCCTTTCAACAATCCAGTGAAATAAATGTTATTATTTCCCCCACTTTCATAGATAAGGAATTGAGATTTAAGAGAGTTTAAGTAAGTTGCCTAAGGTCACAAGAGACTATATACCATCCCTGTATCTTTGATAGGATAAAAGTTTACATATAATAGAAGAGTTCTATGTATGGGTATATACCAACTTTTCGAGGAACAGCTCATTTGGCAATTGGTAACTGTTACAAGAAAACCAGCTGACAATAAGCCCCCAAGCAGAAGAACAGACATCTGAAAGCACAGACCTTTGGCAAGTTTGGGAAAAGGTGACCTCATGGACAGTGTAATTTTCGAAGGATGTGTTAATCCATTGTTTTTTGCCTTGTTTTATGAAAGTGCCTCAGGAGCCATTTGGTGGGAGTGGCAATGATCTTGAGGAAAGAAGAAAGCTGGTAGAGCTCTTCTTTCCTTTCCCTTTCCCCATAATTTTTTTTATATGTAGGTGTTAAAATTAAGATTTGGGGGAGGGAGGTGGATAAGTTAAAGTTAAAAGCTGGAAAAACAGTGCATTTTTGGTACTACTAGCCACCTAAAAGTCTTCTACTTCTCCTTATTTTGATTCCATGCTGAAACTTTTATATCATCATTTGATTTTTCTGGATAAAATTCTTGCAAGGAGCACATTTACCAGACACTGAAATGTGTGTTTATCATGGTATTTATTCCTCACTGTAAATCATTAAATTGGCAGTATGGTATGTTCAGTGATATATGCCTAAATCTCTCATAAGCACAGTTGGTTAGACTCAGTCTCCCTATATCTGGGACACTGACAAGATCTAGTCTCTAGATTTGCAAAGCAATGTTTTTATTCCCTGGACTGTGGGGACTTTGCCAAGATCATGCCATCTACATTAGGTTCTGAATATAGCCAGTTGGTGTCTTTTAACTCCTCTGTCCTCATTGAGTCATCAGCCTGAGCAGTGATGATAATTTCATGTAGTCCATTAGGGGGAGTGGCTCAACCATAGTGAGGCTAAATTCAGTATTCTACAGATTGGATGAATGCCTGAAAGCATTTATTTTCAACTGCCTTTTATGATGCACTATTACGAACAGTTCTTCTACTTGATTCTAGCTGTAGGATATACCATCAAGTATTTTCATTGCCATTTTATTTGACTAAGCAGTAAAGATAAGTAAGATTGAGAGCCAGCCCTTTTTTCTTTTAAACTAATACTAATTTTTTCCCCTTATAAAAGTAATGCCTACCCATTATGAAACACTTAGAAAATATAGGAGGAAAAAAAAGTCTAATGAAGAAAATCACTTGTAATTCTAATATTAAGGGACAACTACTTTTTAAAAAATTTTGTTGAATTTCTTTTTATTTTGCACCTTTAAAAGATTTGAAATAATTATACATTCACAGGAACTAGCAAAAATAGAATACAGGGGTTCCATGTACTCTTCCTCCAGTTTCCCTTGATGGTAAGATCTTACATAGCTGTAGTAAAATATCAGCACTAGGAAATTGATGTTGGTACAACTCACAGACTTTAATTCAGATTTTACCAGTTTTACATGTTCTGTGCATATACTGTGTGTGTGTGTGTGTGTGTGTGTGTGTGTGTGTGTGTGTGTGTGTGTAGTTTTGTGCAATTTTATCACTTGCTAAGATTTTTGTAACCATTACAATACAGAACTGTTTTATTACCGTAAAGATATCCTGTGCTACCTCATTATAGTCACAGACATCTCTCTCTCTTCTCCCTTCAGCCTACTCCCCAATTCCTAACTACTGGAAACCACTACTAATCTGTTCTCCAGTTCTATAATTTTATCATTTTGAAGTTTATATAAAGGGAATCATACAGTATGTAGCCTTTTGAAATTGGCTTTTTTTACTCAGCATAATTTCCTTGAAATCCACTAAACTGTTAAGTATGTATATCAATAATTTTGTTCTTTTTGTTGCTAAGTTGTATTCCATGCATGTACACAGTTTAGCCATTCACCAATTGAAGGACATTTGGGTTGTTTCCAGTTTGGGGCTACTACAAGTAAAGCCGTTATGAGTATTTGTGTGCATGTTTTTGTGTGGACATTAGTTTTCTGATTTCATTCTTAGCATTCAATAAACAAATATTTGTTCAGTGTCAGTCACTGTGCTAGGACTTGGAATATAGTGGTCTACAAAACAGGATCTCTGTTCTCTTGGACTTACTGTCTAGAGGAGCAGATAAGTCTTTAATCATATGCATCTGTAGGTACAAACTAAAGTGCTATTGAGGCAACAACATGATTGGGGTTGTTATACATGTATTTTTGTAAATTTTATTTTCTTCCCACTTGTTGTCAAATTAAATTTCCAAACTTTGGAAACGTTGTTTTTTTAAGCTTCTATAATATTCTATTATAAAATCAACATTTGGCATTTTTTTAACTACTTTTTGTATCGGTCAGAGGTCCATTTGGAACCAGAAACCACTTTAGGTATTTCAGCAGAAAGTGTTTAATATAGGAAATTGTTAAACAGACACAGGAGAACTGAAAGAATAAAAGAAAAACATTGAGGTAATACAGAGGTAATAACTACAAGGATAAGATTCTACTTCTTCGGCTAGAGGAATAAAGGGAAAAGGTTAGGGTTGTAAGAATCTAGAGGGAGAGCCCAGCCACGTTGGGCCTCAAACCACTGAAGAAAGGATGCTGCCCTCTGTTACTGGTACCAGTATCTTAGGAGACGCCTGGAATGAGGCTTAAAACTGAATTGAAAGGGCTCCCTGGCTAGTGAGTATTTCTGGAACTCAGAGAAAGGATTCCTGAGGAGCTGCAGCTCAGATGGAAAAGTGGCACTGTTCACCTGCTCTTGTTATTTCAGAAGCTTAGAGGAAGTTCCTTGTGCAGCTGGGTCTCAGACATCTAGAAGGGGGATTATATCCAGTTTAACAGGTACTAATATCTCAGTAGTCTGGAAGGGGAATGTTATGGAACTACACTTCACATATCTAAGAAGTTGTCCTTACGTAGCTGGTGCTGGTACCTCTGAGGTAGCTAGATGGAGCTGGTTCAAGGAATTCTAAAAGAGGCCGTAGAGTGGAACTGCCACTGCCAGGGCTAAGGACTTTTGCTGGGCAGATGCTGTTAAGAAAAACTTTAGACAAATTAAATTTAACAGAGTTTAATTGAGCAAAGAACTATTTGTAAATTGGGCAGCCACCAGGACAGAATAGGTTCAGAGTGACTCTGGAGCTGCTGTGTGGTCAGCGAAGATTTATAGACAGAAAAAGGAAAGTGAGATACAGAAAACATTGGGTTTTAGCCTTATTTGAACATGGTTTAAACAGTTGGCCACATGTAACTGGCTGAGACTTGGCTGCTTGTCCTAGTAGGTTACTGTCTGCACATCAAGTTAGGTTACAGTTCACGTATCTGAAGAAACCTTTAGGCCCAAACTTAATTTAAGAATGCTGCTGCAACAGTGTGCAAACAGAAAAGCAGAAGTTCTTTCTATCTTCTTCCTTGCTCAGGTCTATCTAGTGCCCCATATTGGCAGAACCTAACAAAGGAGGCTAGGAAAAATGTAGTTTGCAGCATCCTGATCCCAGTAGCACAAAACAGTATAGAAGAGTGGATTTAACAGAGATAATAGGTTAACAAGTGGCATGCTCATTATCAAAATCCCCCATTTGCTTTTGAGGAATTCTCTACCGTGAGTGTGAGTAGAAAGTTTCCCACATATAAATCTATAAAGGCCAGATACTTAATTTCCTCTCTCATTCCACCATCCCCCAGCTTGTCAACTCACTTTAGTTACTTAGCATATGGGCATATGAATTAGACCTAGACAGTCAGGCCGCACCCCCACTTTCCCTTCTTTCCCTCTCTAGCCTTACTTTGATTCCAGAACAGGATCATACAGAGAAGCAGAGACAGGTAGTTTTTCTTTTGATAGTGTTGGTGGCAGCAGCAGCAGCAGCATCCAGTTTCTAGTAGCAGCACTGTCAGTAGTGGCTTATTAGATCCAGAAGCGGAAGCAACCCTGTTCCTACAAATGACACCTAGTCTCCACTGGCTCTTTCCATTTTCTGATCTTAGTTCTTTTTATTTCTTAGCAATACCAGCTGCCTGATAACTTCTAAATAAATTCCTTTTCTTAAGTAAGAATCAGGTTTTTTTTCTTGTAATTTAGAGCACTGATTCATGTTGTTTGAATTTAATAGGATTTATTTAACTGTCTTTTTGTTGAGCAAAGAAATTTTAATACTTCACATTTATTTGTAAAGAAGAGTTAGATGCTAGACTTAGATTATTATAAGTCTTTAATCCTCATGAGTGTTTGGCAGGATATTTGAAAATTTGGTAGAAAAAGGTCATCTCTCCATTGTGGTGGTGGTGCTAGGTGGCTAAAACTCCAACAAAAAAGCCAGCCGACTATCTTTCTGGCTGACAGAACCTGGAAACGGTACCTGATACAACCAGAAATGCTGAAAAATGAGATGGGAACCACAGAAAAGAGAAAGCCAGAGAGAGGGAACTGAAAATTGTATGTATAAACTCCACCCATGTCTCTGGTTGATTCCTGAACCACATGTGTGTGGAAATCTGAAAGCATTCTGAACTGTGATCTGAGTCACTGTCCGCCATGGCAGAGATGTGGGGGAGCTAAAACTCTTTTAAGGAAAACCAGCCATTTTTATAGCTGTAGGAACCAAGGGAAGGAAACTACATAGTGAGGAGAGAATCCTGAAACAGAGAGCCAGAGAAGGGGAACTCCAAATTCTGAGTATAAAACTCTGCCCAAGTCTTTACTTGACTTGAGGGCAACTATTTGTGCAGGCCAGACTGAAGGCAGTATGAATTGAGATTCTAGCTGTTGCTCATTAAACACATGACAGAATTGGCAGTTTGAGTCTAAGCAAATTGCCAGCTACAACAAAAACAATAGCAATATTTTTCAGAGTTGTGTAACAGAATCCAGAGATTACAACCTAATATTCACAATGTCCAGAATCAACCCAAAGTTACTCAACATATGAAGAGCCAGAAATTGCAATACATTTTGAATGGAAAAGACCTGAGCAAATGCCAAACTCAACATGAACCAGATGTTAAAATTATCTGGCAAGGATATTAAAGCAACTGTTAGAATTATATTCAGTTAGGTCAAAGAAAATATGCTTTTATAACCCTTTACTGGCCAGCTGTTGGGCGGGGAGGAAATATGCTTGTAATGAATGAAGATATAGGCAATTTCAGCACGAAAAAATGAAAGTATAAAAAAGAACCAATGGGAATTTTAGAACTGAAAAGAATGATATCAGAAACAAAAAAATTCACTGCATAGGATTTATAACAGATAAACATGACGGAGCTCGCCAGTTGGCTCAGTAGGTAGGTAGAGCACAGTTTTATTTTATTTATTTCTTAGTTTTGGTAAATATTTAACTTTTCTGGGTTTTTTTTTATTGGTTATGAATATTCATGAGATAAAAAGCTGATCGTCACCACTCATACCCAAGATGTGGTGGACATATCCATACTGGCAGCATACCCATTACCACAAATTGCAATTATACCCCATGTCCCACACCCCATTGTCTCTGACCTCCGTCCCTATCCCCCTTCCCCCACTCCACTTTGTATCCGTAGGTATGCTTTCTCCCTCTGCAAGTCCAATGCACCACTGTGGTCTGTCCTTCCTTGTTCATCTTTTAGCTCCCACTTATGAGTGAGGACAAGCAGTATTTATCCCTTTGTGCTTTGCTTATTTCACTCAACATAAGTTTCTCCAAGCTCATCCATGTTGTTGCAAATGGGAGAACTTCATGCTTTTTTATGGCAGAGTAGTATTCCATGGTGTATATATACTACATTTTCCTTCTGCAGTCGTCCATTGATGGACATTTAGGTTGGTTCCATATCTTGGCTATTGTGAACAGAGCTGTGATGAACATGGGAGTGCAGGTATCCCTTGCATGATGATTTCCATTCCTCTGGGTGTATACCCAGAAGTGGGATTCCTGGATCGTATGGAAGATCTATGTATAGTGGTTTGAGAAACCTCCATACTGTTTTCCATAGTGCCTGTACTAATTTACAGTCCCACCAACAGTGTAGGAGTGTTCCCTTCTCTCCACACCCTTGCTAGCATTTGTTATTCACCATCTTACTGATTATATCCAGTCTAACTGGGTTGAGGTGGTATCCCAATGTAGTTTTAATTTGCATTTCCATGATGACTAGTGATGTTGAGCATTTTTTCATGTACCTGTTGGCCATCTGTATGTCTTCCTTTGAAAAATGTCTATTCAGCTCTTTGCTCATTTTTTAATTGGGTTGTTTTTTTTTTTTTTTTTTTACTGTATAATTGCTTGAGTTCCTTGTATATTATGGATATCAATCGCTTGTCAGATGCAGAGTTAGTGAAGATTTCCTCCCACTCTGTAGATTGTTGTTTCACTCTGTGGATTGTTTCCTTTGTTGTGCAGAAGCTGTTTAGTTTGATATAGTCATATTTGTTTATTTTTCCTTTAACTGCTTGTGCTTTCAGGCTCATGTTCATAAAGTCTGTGCCCAGACCTAGTGGCTGAAGTGTTTCACCTATATTTTCCCTTAGTAATTTTACAATTTCACATCTTACACTTAAGTCAAGACTTAACTGTATGGTGAGAGATGCATATCTAGTTACATTCTTCTGTATTTGGATATCCAGTTTTCCCAGCACCACTTGTGGAAGAGGCAGTCTTTTCCCCAATGTAGATTTTTGTTGCCTTTATCAAATGTAAGATGGCGATAAGCCTGAGGGGTGATTTCTGGGTTCTCAGTTCTACTCCACTTGTCTGAATGTCTATTTTTATACCAGTACCATGCTGTTTGGGTTACTATAGCTTTGTCATATAATTTAAAAACAGGCAGTGTTATGCCTCCGGCTTTATTTTTTTGCTCAGGATTGCTTTGGCTATTCGGGGTCTTTTGTTGTTCCATATGAAAGGTAAGATTATTTTATCCATTTCTGTGAAGAACATCATTGGTATTTTGATAGGGATTGCATTGAATCTGTAGATCGCTTTGGGTAAGTATAGGCATTTTCACAATGTTAATTCTTCCAATCCAAGAGCACGGAATATCTTCCATCGTTCTGTGTCTTCTTTCATTTCTTTCAGAAGTGGTTTGTAGTTCTCATTGTAGAAGTCTTTCGCCTCCTTGGTTAAATTGATCAGTAGGTATTTTATTTCTTTTTCTGACAATTATAAAAGGGCTTACTTTTAACATTTCTCTTTCTGTTCATTCATTATTTGAGTATATAAATGCAACTGACTTGGAGGAATTTATTTTTTATCCTGCATCGTCACCAAAGTTATTAACCAGCTCTAGGACTTTTTTGATAGAATCTTTAGGTTTTTCTATATATAGTATCATGTCATCTGCAAATAGAGAGAGTTTGACTTCATCTTTTACAATCAGGATTCCCTTTATGTATTTCTCTTGCCTGATTGCTCTGGCTAGTACCTCCAGTACTATGTTAAATAGAAGTGGTGAGAATGGGCATCCTTGTCTTGTTCCTGTTCTTAAGGGAAAGGCCCTCAGTTTTCCCTATTCAGAATGATACAGGCAGTGGGCTTTTTCATAAATGGCTTTTATTGTATTGAGATACTTTCCTCCTACACCTAATTTGTTGAGAGTCTTTATCATGGAGGAATGTTGACTTTTGTAAAATGCTTTTTCAGCATCTACTGAGATGATCGTATGGTCTTTGTCCTTGAGCTTGTTAATGTGACGTATCACATTTATTGACTCCTGTATGTTGAACCATCCTTGCCTCAGGGATGAATCCCACTTGATCACAGTGTATAATTTTTTTAATATGTTGCTGTATTCTGATTGCTAATATTTTGTTGAGGATTTTTGCATCTAGGTTCATCAAGGATATTGGCCTGTAATTTTCATTTCTTGTTGTGTCTTTATCTGGTTTTAGTATCAGAGTTATGTTGGCCTCATAGAATGAGTTTGGAAGAGTAGCTTCTGTTTCAATTGTCTGGAATAGTTTGAGGAAAATTAGTATTAATTCCTCTTTAAAAGTTTGGTAGAATTCAGCTGTAAAGCCATCTGGACCTGGACTTTTCTGTGTTGGAAGATTGCTAATTACCACTTCAATCTCCTTGCTTGTTATTGATCTTTTCAGGTTTCTGACTCTTCTTGGTTCAGTCTTGGTTGTTTGTGTGTGTCTAGAAACTTATCCATATCTTCCAGATTTTCATATTGGTTGTCAATACAGTTGTTTATGATAGTCTCTAATGATTCTTCGTATTTCTGTGGTATCGGCTATAATGTCTCCCTTTTCTTTTCTGATTTTTGTTATTTGGGTCTTCACTCTTCTTTTTTTGTTAACCTAGCTAATGGTTTGTCTATTTTATTTATCTTCTCGAAAGACCAACTTCTTGTTTTGTTGATCTTTTCTATTGTTTTTTGGGTCTCTATTTCATTTAGTCCTGCTGTAATCTTGATTATTTATTTCCATCTACCAACTTTAGGTTTGGATTGTTGTTGCTTTTCAAGTTCTTTGAGGCATAGTGTTAGGTCATTTGTTTGAAGTCTTTCCATTCTTTTGATGTAAGCGTTTATTGCAATAAATTTCCCTCTTAGTATGATATATCTTTTCATTAGTTTCAAGCAAGTTTTTGATTTCCTGTTTAATTTCTTCTTGGACCCATAGGTCACTCAGGAGGCTATTATTTAGTTTCCATGTATTTGTATAGTTTCCACAGTTTTGATTATTAATTTCCAATTTTAGTTCATTGTGGTCTGAAAAGATAGTTGGAATGATTTCAATTGTTTTAACTTTGCTGAGACTAGATTTGTGACCTAATATGTCGTCTATCCTGGAGAATGTTCCATAAACTGATGAGAAGAAAGTATATTCTTTAGTTTTTGGGTGAAATGTTCTATATGTATCTGCCAGGTCCAGTTGGTCTAAGGTGTAGTTTAAATTCTGTGTCTTTTTGTTGATTTGTTGCCTGGAAAATCTGTCTCATATGAGAGATGGGTAAGTCACCCATTATTAATGTATTAGATCCTATTTCTTTGTTTAGGTCTAAGAGTGTTTGCTTTACATATCTGGGTGCTCTCATATTGGGTGTATACATGTTTATGATTGTTATGTCTTCTAGCTGGATAGATCCTTTTATCATT
This sequence comes from Cynocephalus volans, assembly GCF_027409185.1. Classification (NCBI taxonomy): domain Eukaryota; kingdom Metazoa; phylum Chordata; class Mammalia; order Dermoptera; family Cynocephalidae; genus Cynocephalus; species Cynocephalus volans. The sequence continues at coordinate 63,536,399 of NC_084461.1, read as the reverse complement.
ATATAGTGGCCTTCTTTGTCTCTTTTTATGTTTTTTGTTTTAAAGTCTATTTTACTGATATAAGAGTAGCTACTCCTGTTCATTTTTGGTTTCCATTGCATGGTATATCTTTTTCCATCCCTTCAAAGTTGAGGTGGGTCTCTGAAAGACAGCATATACTTGGGTCTGGCTTTCTAATCCAATCAGTCTGTCTGTGTCTTTTGAAAAGGAAGTTTAATCAGTTCACATTTAGGGTAGTTATTGACAGGTATTGTTTAATTCCTGTGTTTTAATTGCTTTTTGTTTAGATGTCTTAAATATCTTTTGATCATTACTTCCCCTTTTATTTCTTTTCACTGTTAGTTGGAAACTTGAGGTGGCATGATTTAGCTTCTTTCTCTTTCTCACTGGTATTTTTGTTTTAATGGTGGGTTTTGCTATTTCTTGTCACTATAATGATAGTGATCATCATTATTCAGATTCTAGATGAAGGGCTTCCTTGAGAATTTCTTGCGGGGCTGGTCATATGGTGGTGGACTCCCACAATTTTTGTTTGGGAAATACACTATTCTCCCTCATTTCTGAAAGAGAGTCTTGCTGAGTAAGGAATTCTGGGCAGGCAGTTTTTTCTTTTAGTATTTTGAATATATCATTCTGCTTTCTTCTGGCCTATAGGGTTTCAGTTGAGAATTCTGCTGTTAGTCTGATGGGGGTTCCTTTATAGGTAACTTGATGCTTTTCTCTTGCTGCTTTTGGAATTATCTGTCTTTGAGCTTTGCAAATGTGACTATAATATGTCTTGGAGAAGATCTTTTTGGATTGAATCTGTTTGGGGACTTTTGAGCTTCCTGGATCTGAAGGTCTGCACCTCTCTCTACACCTGGAAAGTCTTCTGCTATTATTTCTTTGAATAGGTTTTCAATATCTTTTCCTTTCTCCTCCCCTTCTGGAATACCCACAATTCAGATGTTAGAGTGCTTGACGTTGTCTGCTGTCTCTCTTAGATTATCTTTATTATTTTAAATTCTTTTTTCCTTTTTTTCATCTGCTGGGGTTATTTCGAAAAGACTGTCTTCATGCTCTGAAATTCTTTCTTCTGCTTGCTCTAGCCTGCTGCTCAAGCTCTCTGTTGTGTTTTTTATTTTATTGAGTGTTTCTTTCATTCCTAGGAGTTCTGCTACACTCTTTTTTAAGGTATTAATATCTTTGTAAATTTCCTCCTTCATATTCTGGGTATTTTTTCTTGTTTCATTTAATTGAGTCTTTTATCTCTTCGAGTTTTCTTAAGATCATTTCTCGGAATTCCTTTTCAGACATTTCTAGGATTCTCTGTTCTATGGGGTCTGAAATTTGATCATTACTATATTCCTTCAGTGATGTCATATTTTCTTGTTTGTTAGTAGTTCTAGTGTTTTTTCGTTGATGTTTACTCATCAGGTAGAGGACTTGCTTCTTCTGTTGCTGTGGGTTTGGCTATAAGGATAAAGATTTCTTTCTCTATTTGCAGGCTGTACTGCTAACTCTTTTTATATCAGTGTAGTCTAGTGAGTTGCAGGTTGCCTCTAGAGCAGCCTTGGCTGGTACTATGGTGGTGAACTGTCCTTGTGGTTGACCATAGGTGTGGCAATGGCTATATTACACCACCTTGGCTCCTGTTCCAGAATCTGTGGCCATAGACTGAGACCCCAGTACCACATGGGTCTCAGTTGACCTCTGCACCTGCTTGGCCTATGGGCACTTTCCTCCAACACTTCAGACTGAGCCCACAGTGCTGCGTGGGTCTTGGCTCACCTTGGCGCCTGCTGGGCTTGTGGGTGCTTCCCTCTGGGACCTAAGACTGAGCCCCGGTAGTGCATTGGTCTCGGCTCACCTCAGCGGCTGCTGCATCTGTGGGCATTTCCCTCTGGGGCCTAAGAGTGACCCCGGTGCTGTGCTGGTCTCAGCTCACCTCGGTGGCTGCTGTGGCTGTTGTAGCTTGGGTGCTTCCCTCCAGGGTAGAAGACTGAGCCCCAGTGCTGGGTGGTTCTCAGCTCACCCCAGCAGCTGTTGTGGCTGTGGGTAATTCCCTCCAGGGCCTACAACTGAGCCCCGGTGCTGTGTGGTTCTTGGTTCACCTCAGCGCCTGCTGTGGCTGTGGGTGCTTCCCTCCCTCCAGGACCTTAGACTGAGCCCTAGTGCCATGAGGGTCTCAGCTCACCTTGGCGCCTGCTACAGCTGTAGAGCATGGTTTTATAACACCAAGGTCAAAGGGTTTGGATCCCTCCTCACCAGTCAGCCACCAAAAAAAAAAGAGAGAGAGAGAAAGAGAGAAAATGATCAGGATTTTGAATATAGGTCAAAAGAAGGTACTCATTCTTAACAGAGAGATTTTGTTTATTTTTGTTTTTAAATAAACAGAACTTTGGGGCTCTATAGGACAGTTACAAATTATAAGGGTTTTTGGAGTCTCAAGAGGAGAGAAAAAAGAGTGAAAAGATATTTGAAGACATAATAAACTTTTTCAATTAGATGAAAGATATAAATTTACAGATTCAAGAAGCTCAACAAACACCAAACAGGAAGATGAATTGGAACCTTAGCACACCATGGAAACTGCTGGAAACTAAAGATAAAAAATCTTGAGGGTAGCCAGAGAAAAAATGACATATAAAGGTTAACACACAGTTCTCGCTAGAAACCATAGAGGCTAGAAGGTAAGGGAACATCATCTAATGTGTTGAAAGAAAAAAAATCTGTCAAACCAGAATTCTTTCTCCATTGAAAATATCCTTCAAAATTGAAGAGAAATAAAGATATTTTCAGGTAAAGGAAAACTAAGAGAACTTATTGCTAGCAGACCTGCAGTACAAGAAATGCTATGGAAGTTACTGAGGTGGAATGGAAGTGACACCAGAAGAAGACTCAGATATTTAGGAAGTAACAAAGAGCATCAGAAAAAGTAAATATTTGGGTAAATATAGAACTCTTTTTTCCCCTTAATGTCTTTAAAATACAGAAAATCTGAATAACTCTATGTCTGAAAAACTGAATTTGTTAACATCTCTGAGTAAGAAAACAAGCCCACACGATTTCACTGGTATGTTCTTTCATTCAAAGAAATAATCCCTAGTTTATACAAGAGCTTTCAGAAAGTGGAGGAGGAAACACTTTCCATTACACATTATGTGGCCAGCATAACCATGATACTGAAACCCAACAAAGACATTACAAAAAAATGAAATTACAGATCTGTATCTCTGGTGGATATAGATGTAATATTTCTTTACTAAGTATAAGCAAATCAAATCTGGTAGTATATAAAAAGGACTATACATCATGACCAATTGGGGTTTATCTCCGGAATGCACGGTTAATTTAATGTTGTTAAATCAGTCATAATTCACCATATTAACAAATGAAAGATAAAAATCCATACCAAATCTTAGTAGATGCAAAGGGAAAAAACATTTGGCAAAATCCAGCCACCCCTTTGATTGAAAAGAAGAAAAACAAAAGAAAACAAAACACAAAACTTCTGTTAGGAAACCAGAAATAGAAGGGAATATTAACCTTGAAGGGAGTCTACAAAAATCCACAGCTAACATCATGCTTAATGGTAAAGTAGTTTATGCTTCTTCTAAAATCAGGAACAGGACACTTCAATTTAGCATTGTGGTTGACATCCTAGTCATTTCAATATGGCAAGGAAAAAGGCATAAAGATCAGAAAGTCACAAGTAAAACTGTTTGCAGATGGCATTGTTTTGCAGATTCATTCATGTTTATTCTGTAAGTGGAATAAACTAGTAGCTGTTAGTACTGCAAAGTAAATTTGGCATAGTAGTATACAAGGCTATACAAATACGAAATATCATATACTATACGCAAACAATTGAGTGGAATTTTAAAAACAACTCCATGTAAATATAAAAAACAAAATATTTAGGAATCAGTCTAATAATGTGTTTTATACCTGTACATCATTCCCTGTAAACTACATGAAATTGCTGAGATAAATTAAAGAAGACCTAAATAATTGGGGGGAGATACTATGTTCATAATAGAAGACAGTATACTTAAGATATCACATCTTCCCATATTATTTTGTAGAAAATCTATGAAATCAGTGCAACCTTACACCAAAATGTTGCTGTAAATGTATATGTAAATAAAAACTACCTAGATTAGCCAAAGCAATTTTTAAAAAGAAAAGTCTAAGGATTTACAATATTTGATTTCAAAAGTGACTATTTAGCAGCAGTAATTAAGACTGGTGTTGGAGTAAGAAAAGACATTTAGATCAATGGAACAGAATAGAGTTCAGAAGTAAACACAAGCAAGGATGTGGAGTAACTGGACTTTGATAGACTGCTGCAGGGAATATAAAATGAAACAACTACTTTTGGCAGTTTTTAAAAGTTAAATGTATACCTACTATATGACTCAGTTATCCAACATGTAGGTCAAAAGAAATGAAAATATATGAGGGTACTTCAAAAAGTTCATGGAAAAATAGATTTGAAAGATAATACAAATCTTTACATGAACTTTTTGAAGTACCCTCATATGTCCATACAAAGACATGAATTCTCATAGCATATTTATTTCAAATAGCCAAAAACTAGAAACAACTCTTTATTTTTTTTTTCGTTTTTTACTTCCCATTTCCTCTCCCCCAAACCATAGCAACCACTTATCTGCTTTTTGTCTGTATGAATTTACCAATTCTGGACATTTCATATAAATGAAATCATACAATATGTGGCCTTTTGTGTCTGGCTTCTTTCATGTAGCATGTTTTTAAGGTTCATCCATGCTGTAGCATATAGCAATACTTTATTCATTTTTATGGCTGAATAATTTTCCACTGTATGGATATTCTGCATTTTCCTTATCCATTTATCAGTTGGTGGACATTTAGCTTGTTTTCACTTTTTTTGTTGTTGTTATTTTGTTTTTTATTTTCTTCCAAATTTTATTTTATTTTGTCAATATACAATGTGGTTGATTATTGTGACCAATTACTGAAACTTCCCTCCCTCCTGCCTCTCCCCCCTCCCTCCCAACAATATCCTTTCTGTTTGCTTGTCATATCAACTTCAAGGAATTATAATTGTTATGTCTTCTTCCCTCCCCCATCCTGTTTTTTTGTGTATTTATTTATTTATTTTTAGCTCCCAGAAATAAGTGAGAACATGTGATATTTCTCTTTCTGTGCCTGATTCATTTCACTTAATATAATCCTCTCTAGGTCCATCCATGTCGTTGCAAATGGCAGTATTTCATTCTTTTTTATAGCAGAGTAGTATCCATTGTGTAGATATACCACATTTTCCATATCCATTCATCTGATGATGGACATTTGGGCTGGTTTGAACTCTTAGCTATCGTAAAGTGTGCTGCAGTGAACATTGGGGAACAAGTATACCTTCAACTTGATGGTTTCCATTCCTCTGGGTATATTCCCAGCAGTGGGATAGCTGGGTCATATGGTAGATCCATCTGCAATTGTTTGAGGAATCTCCATACCATTTTCCATAGAGGCTGCACCATTTTGCAGTCCCACCAACAATGTTTGAGAGTTCTTTTTCTACGCAACATCACCAGCATGTATCATTCACAGTCTTTTGGAAATTAGCCATCCTGACTGGGATGAGAGGGTATCTCAGTGTGGTTTTGATTTGCATTTCCCAAATGCTGAGTGATGTTGAGCATTTTTTCATATGTCTGTTGGCCATTCATATATCTTCCTTTGAGAAATGCCTATTTAGCTCTTTTGCCCATTTTTAAATTCAGTTGCTTGTTTTTCTCTTGTAAAGTTCTTTCGGTTCCTTGTAAATTCTGGATATTAATCCTTTGTCACATGTATATTGTGCAAATATTTTCTCCCACTCTGTTGGTTGTCTTTTAACTCTGCTAATTGTTTCTTTTGCTGTGCAGAAGCACTTTAGTTTGATAGAATCCCATTTGTTTATTTTTCCTTTGGTTGCCCGTGCTTTTGGGGTCGTATTCATGAAGTCTGTGTCCAGTTCTACTTCCTGAAGTGTTTCTCCTATGTTTTCTTTAAGAAGTTTTATTGTTTCAGGGTGTATATTTAATTCTTTAATCCATTTTGAGTTGATTTTAGTATATGGTGAGGGGTATGGGTCTAGTTTCATTCTCCTGCATATGGATATCCAGTTATCCCAGCACCATTTGCTGAAGAGGTAGTCTCTTCCCCAGTGAATAGGCTTGGTGCCTTTGTCAAAGATCAGATGGCTATAGGTGTGTGGGTTGATTTCTGGATTGTCTATTCTATTCCGTTGATCAGTGTGTCTGTTTTTATGTTATTACCATGCTGTTTTGGTTATTATAGCTTTGTAGTATAGTTTAAAGTCAGGTAGTGTTATGCTCCAGCTTTATTTTTTTGCTCAGCATTGCTTTGGCTATGCATGGTCTTTTGTTATTCCGTATAAATGTCTGGATAGTTCTTTTCATTTCTGAAAAAAAAATATCATTGGAATTTTGATGGGGATTGCACTGAATTTGTATATCACTTTGGATAGTATGGACATTTTCACAGTGTTGATTCTTCCAATCCAAGAGCATGGGATATCTTTCCATCTTCTTGTGTCCTCTTTAATTTCTCTCAGCAGTGCTCTGTAGTTCTCATTATATGAGATTTTTCACATCCATGGTTAACTCAATTCTTAAGTTTTTTATTTTTTTTTGGTGGCTATTGTAAATGGGCAAGCTTTCTTGATTTCTCTTTCTGCATGCTCACTATAGGAGAATAGAAATGCTACTGATTTTTGTGTGTTGATTTTGTGTCCTGCTACTTTGCTGAAATCATTTATCACCTCCAAGAGTTTTTTTATAGAGGCTTTAGGCTGTTCAATATATAGGATCATGTCATCTGCAAACAGAGACAGTTTGACTTCATTTTTTCCAATCTGATGCCCTTTATTTCCTTCTCTTCTCTGATTGCTCTGGCTAGTACTTCCAACACTATGTTGAATAGGAGTGGTGAGAGTGGGTATCCTTGTCTAGTTCCTGTTCTTAATAGAAAAGCATACAGCTTTTCCCCATTCAGGATGATATTGGCAGTGGTTTTATCATATATTCCTTTAATTATGTTGTGATACTTTCCATCGATACCTAACTTACAGAAGGTCTTTGTCATGAATGAATGTTGAATTTTATCAAATGCTTTTTCAGCATCTATAGAGATGATCATATGGTCTTTGTGTTTGAATTTATTAATGTGGTGTATCACGTTTATTGATTTGCGTATGTTGAACCAACCTTGCATCCCTGGGATGAATCCCACTTGATCATGGAGTATAATTTTACGTATGTCTTGCTGTATTCTGTTAGCTAGTATTTTATTGAGGATTTTTGCATCTATACTCATCAAGGATATTGGTCTGTAGTTTTCCTTTTTAGTTGTATCTTCTGGTTTTGGTATCACGATGATGTTTGCCTCATAGAATGAGTTTGGGAGAATTGCCTCTGTTTCAGTCTTTTGGAATAGCTTGTAAAGAATTGGTATCAATTCCTCTTTGAAGGTTTGGTAGAATACTGCAGTGAACCCATCCAGTCCTGGGCTTTTCTTTGTAGGGAGACTTCTGATAACAGCTTTGTCTTTTATTGTTATTGGTCTGTTCAGATTTTCTATATCTTCTTGGCTCAGTTTTGATAGTTTATATATGTCCAGAAATTTTTCCACTTACTCCAGATTTTCAAATTTGTTGGCAGATAGTTGTTTATAATAGTCTCTAATGATTGCATGTATTTCTGAGGTATCAGTTGTAATATCACCTTTTTCATATCCAATTTTTGTGATTTGGGTCTTCTCTCTTCTTTTCTTTCTTAGCCTTGCTAAAGATTTGTCAATTTTATTTATCTTTTCAAAAAAAACAACTGTTTGATTCGTTGATCTTTTGTATCATTTTTTTGGGTTTTAATTTCATTGAGTTCTGCTCTGATCTTAATGATTTCTTTCCATCTGCTAACTTTGGGTTTGGATTGTTCCTGTTTTTCTAGTTCTTTAAGGTGAAGTATTAGGTTGTTCACTTGCCATCTTTCCATTCTTCTGAAGTAAGCATTTAATGTGATAAATTTCCCCCTTAGTACTGCTTTTGCAGTATGCCACAAGTTTTGGTATGATGTATCATTGTTTTCATTAGTTTCAATAAATTTTTTGATTTCCTGTTTGATTTCTTCTTGGACCCATATGTCATTAAGAAGAATGCTGTTTAATTTCCATGTGTTTGTATAGTTTCCGGAATTTCATTTATTATTGATTTCTAATTTTAAACCATTGTGTCTGAAAAAATACATGGGATAATTACAGTCTTTTTTAATTTGTTGAGACTTGATTTGTGACCTAACGTGATCTATCCTGGAGAATGATCCATGTGCTGATGAGAAGAATGAATATTCTGAGGTTGTTGGATGGAATGTTCTGTAGATATCTGCCAAGTCCAGTTGGTCCAGAGTGTTGTTTAGATCTTGTGTTTCTCTGCTGATTCTTTGCCTAGACTATCTGTCCAATATTGACAGTGGGGTGTTCAGGTCCCCTACTATTATGGTATTAGTGTCTATTTCCTTCTTTAGGTCTAATAGAGTTTGCTTTATAAATCTGGCTGCTCCAACATTGGGTGCGTACATATTTATGATTGTTATGTCTTCTTGATGGATCAATTCTTTTATCATTACATAGTGTCCCTCATTATCTCTTTTTATGGTTTTTAGTTTAAAGTCTATTTTATCAGATAAAAGAATATTCCAGCTCGTTTTTAGTTTAAAGTCTATTTTATCAGATACAAGAATACTCCAGCTCATTTTTCTTTTCTGTTTGCATGGTAAAAATCTTTTTCCATCCTTTCACTCTTAGTCTATGTGAGTCTTTATGGCTGACGTGGGTCGCTTAAAGGCATCATATAGTTGGGTACTCCTTTTTAATCCAGTCAGCCTGTCTGTGTCTTTTGATTGGGGAATTTAATCCTTTTACATTAAGAGTTGTTATTGAAAAGTGTTGATTTACTCCTAGCATTTTATTGATTTTTGTTTGGATGTCTTAAGTGTCTTTTGTTCCTTTCCTTCTGATTTACTGTTTGTTTTTTGTATTTGTTGGTTCCTTGGGTTGTAGATATACTTTTTGTTTGTTTATTTTCTCTTCATTGTTGGCATTTTTATTATACTAGTGGGTTTTGATTTTTCTTGGGTTTTTATGGCAATGGTAGTTGTTTTTCAGGTACCAAACCCAGTACTCCCTTGAGAATTTCTTGTAAGGGTGGTTGCGTGGTAGTGAACTCCCGCAGTTTTTGTTTGTCTGAGAAATATACTATTTGCCCTTCATTTCGGAAGGATAGCCTTGCGGGGTAGAATATTCTTGGCTGGCAATCTCTTGTCTTTCAGTATTTTGAATATTCATCCCATTCCTTTCTGGCTTTTAGGGTTTGTGATGAAAAGTCTGATGTTAGTCTGATTGGGGTTCCCTTATAGGTGATTTGACACTTCTCTCTTGCGGCTTTTAAGATTCTCTCTTTGTCTTTGAGTTTTGCCAATTTGACTGTAACATGTGTTGGAGAAGACCTTTTTTGGTTAAATACATTTGGGGATCTTTGAGTTTCCTGAATCTGAAGATCTGTGTCTTTTCTAATAACTGGGAAGTTTTCTGTCACTATTTTGTTGAATATGTTTTCAATGGAATCTCCATTTTCCTCCCCTTCTGGAATACCCATGACTCAGATATTTGAGGGCTTAGGGTTGTCTGATATCTCTCTTATATTTTCTTCAATGCTTTTAATTCTTTTTTTTTTTTTTTTTTTTTTTTTTTGTCTGCCTGTGTTATTTCAAACAGCCCATCTTCAAGTTCAGAAGTTCTCTCTTCTACTTCTGCAAGCCTGCTGGCTAAACTCTCTGTTGTGTTTTTAATTTCATTGAATGAATTCTTCAGCTCAGTAATCTCTGCTACATTCTTTTCAGGGCATTGATTTCCTTGTACATTTCTTCTTTCAGATCCTGTATCCTTTTCCTCCTTTCATCATGTTGTCTAGCTGAGTTTTCTTGTATCTCATTCAGTTTCCTTAGAATTATCACTCGAAATTCCTTGTCAGACATTTCAAGGGCTTCTTTTTCTATAGGATCTAGAGCTTGAGAGTTATCACCCTTTGGTGGTGTACTTTCTTGATTTTTTGTATTTCTGGTATCTTTCCTTTGATGTTTAGTCATTGTGGCTGGGGGATTCACAGTCCACTGGCTTGACACTATTGTCTGGCTAGGACGCTGCTGGGGCTGCCAATTTGGTATGGCTACCTCAGTTTCTGTGCAGTTGGCCACTAGTGCCTTGTGTGTGTGGTTACCTTGGGTCTTGGACCTATCTGGGGAGCCACCTCTCTGGTCAGCATGCACTCGGCCGGGCTCGGGATGGAGTTGGGTGGCAGCGGTAAGGCCTACCTGGGGAGTCACGTGCCAGTACGACAGGGCATGTGGTCTCTGAGGAGTTTCCACCTGCCGTGCTGGACGTCTCCCTGCTCTGCGCACACTTGGCCAGGCTGCTGGGTCATGCTCCAGCACCGCAGGGCGTGTGGTGTCTCCGGAGCTTCCGCCTCCCCTGCTGGACATCTCCCTACTCCACACACACTCAGCTGAGCTGTTTAATTCCTGGCTCCCCTCTCTGATCCAGTTCCTCGCTCTCTGAGTTGGGGGTCTGGGCTTTGGACCGGTCTGGAGAGAGAGGTCTGGGAGCCTTCCGCGATGGGCATAGAGCAGTGATTCTTTAGGGCGAAATGCAGGTTCTTTATACAGACCAGGTCCAAAAAGAACTTTGATACTCACGTGCAGCAACTCAAGCTGCAGATGACACCATAGTTTCAGAGGTTTGGAAGTTCAAGATCAAGGGGCGAGCATCTGGTGAGGTTTTCTTTAGTTTCAGAGGCTGGGAAGTCCAGAGTCCGGGGAACTCAGCTGGTGAAGCCTTTCTTTGGTGGTGGCTTCAGTTATGGCAGGGTATCACATTGCAAAGTGGTGGAGCAGAGAGAGCAAGAAAGGCTCTCCCTCTCTTCTTCTAAAGCCCTCAGAACCACTGCTCATTAAGAGGTGAATGAGAGAGTAAGCAAAATGTTATATCGAGAGCAATGAAAGGAATGAATTACTGTGACAAAACAACATGTATGAATCTTAAAATTGTTACACTGAGTTAAAAACAGGCATAAAAGATTCCATTTACATAAAACTAAAAGAAGGCAAACTAGTATATAGTGCAAGAAAGATATATATGAAAGAAAGCAGATTCTTGGTTTCTAGGAGCTGGTGGAAAATGGAGGGATTTTCTGCAGACAAGTATGAGGAAGTCTCTTTGGGATGATAGAAATGATGACATTTCCATCTTGATTGTGGCAGTGATTTCATGGCTTATATATAAAGGAAGAAACTTATTGAATTATACACTTTAAGTTGATAAAGTTTATTTTACATTAATTACATCTCAGTAAAGTTCTTTAAAAATGTATATAGCTTTCTCTGAATTTCTAAGTCTTCCTACATCCTGTGCACTGAGTTTAACCTTTTAGATAATTTTTCCATTCTTTTTCCCCTGTTTGAAAAATCCCTTCTAAAGCATCCTGTCATACTGTTCTAATCTAGACTTGTGGGCTTTCTTTGTAACTCTGTTGCTGACATTTTTCTTTATTGTTTTCCTCATAAGTCCCTTTGCTTGTCTCCTGTGTTGCCTTCTTTTCCTGAATCTCAATTGTCTCTTATTCCTCTTGGTTAGTCCCTCATTTTGGTAAAGCATATCTTTCAGTTCTGGGTATTAAACCCTTAAATATTACTATATGCCTTTTCTCTTGGATTACTTAGTTTTCCCATAGAAGAATCTTATAGGCAGAATGGGATAGAAAGAACAAGTATGAATCCTAGCCTTCTTGGAGTAAAGAAGGGGAAAGAGACCTTTAGTATGAAGACTTTTTATTATCTGCTGCCATGGCACCCTCTACCTCTGCCATGGCACCCTCTACCCTCTGCTGTGTGGGAATGTCTAATTTAATCTCTCCTGGGTATGCGGAATGGGCTCTGAATGTTATTGCATAGTGGTAGATGGGTGGTCACCAACACTTGGGATGGGCAGGTGGGGTTTCATGGGTCTAGTTGCACCTTTTAATAATTCAAACCTCCTGTTTTCAGCTCCATCCATAACTTTACCTTCAGGGCTACCTAATGCCTGCAATTTTTTTGCTTCTCCAGCATTGAGTACAAATTGGCTTGATTCTTCTGTTTTCTTTTCCCTTTTAGATGTTTAATTTTCAGCTTTCTAAGGCCTGCTAAGTCAGTTACCACATTCCAACTTTAAATTTTGACATCTTTTTTCTTCTTTGTGCGTGTGTGTGTGTGTGTTTATGTCTGTGTTTTCCTATAAGGTTATTTTGGTAGGTAGATAGTGGAAATAAGTGCCATGTATTCATTTCATCGTTTGAAATATTTCCTGTCCTGAACAGTGAATGTTAACATGGTTAAGTATGAGGGCCCACCTTTTTGTAGATGGCTTTCTTCTGTACCATGAATTGTCAGTGGTAGTGAAACTTGGTTCTTGGTGGGGGGTGAAATCTTAGATATTACAATGGTTTGTGGCTCCCCCAAAATCTACTAGACAAAATCTAATTCCTTAGTATTTAATTTCTCCTGGGGTAGGAGAATTATGATGATAATGCAAAGAGCTTGAGAAACACTTTTGTAGCATTTTCTTTATGCTTGAAATGAATTAACTTCACAGAATATGCCTTCATGTTAATCTTTCTGTGTCTGTTTTTTCTGGGCATAGTACATCTTTCTTTTACATGTTACATTTGCACTTTTGAAAACAGCAGTTAAAGCATTTACTTTACCTCCATTGTCTACTCATTGTTATGTCTCTCTTTCATTTTGTTCTTTTCAAGTCTGTCTACCATGCCTGATTTTTTTGAGCCTGATGTGCTTTTTATTGCTGCTTCTGATATGGTTTTTTAGCCTGATCTACTTTTTTAGCCTGATTTCTTTTTATTGCTGCTTCTGATATGGTTTTCACCTCTGTTTCTTTTTTCTTAGCTCTGTTTACTTTTACCTTGTTGCCTTAACTCCTTTTAAAATTTTTTAGTCTTTTTTTTCCTTAGGCCATGTCTTATATCTATCATCTCTCAAAGTTTCTCATCTGACTTTGGCCTTTATCTCACATTTGTTTCTTTATAATAATTATACCTGTCAATGCCTAGACTAGGTTGATACCAGTGAGGGACTCACCTCAGTTGCAAAACTTAAGGAAGCAACAAAATTTCAATAATCAAGATAAATAGCCTCGTTGGACCCAGAGGGGAGTGCCAGCACCCACCACCCAACCCACTGAAGTGAGCCCAGCACACCATGTGACACAGGTGACCCATCCCCCCGCTTGGGCCCTGAGTGGGGCACCAGCCCCCGTGGCCTGTCCTACCAAGGTGAGCACAGCAGAACCATGCAGCAGAGGCAACTCCTCCCCTGCTTGGACCCAGAGGGGAGCTCCAGCACCCACAGCCCAACCCGCTGAGGTGAGCCCAGAAGAACCATGTGGCACTGGGGGCTCATTCTATGACCAAGTATTCTGGAACAGGACCCAAGGTGGTTTAACATAACCATGACCACACATACTATAAAGCAAAGACAGTTCACCACCACATTAGCAACCAGGGCCACTCCACAGCCAACCTCAGTGTAATAGAAGAAGCAAACCCTCTACCAAATGACCAAACATAAATGAAAAAATACTAGAATTACAAATAAACAGGAAGAAATGACACAACTGAAAGAATACAGGAATGCTCCAATGTCAGACTTCATGGAACAGGGAATCCTTGCAATGTCTGAAAAAGAATTCCAAGCAATGATCTTAAGAAATCTTGAAGAAATAAAGGAAGACTAATTAGAGAACACAATGAAATGAGAAAAGTTATCCAGGATATGAAGGAGGAAATATACAGAGATTAATACCTTAAAAAAGAGTGTAGCAGAACTTCTAGAAATGAAAGTTTCACTCAATGAAATAAAAAACATAACTGGGAGCTTGAGTAGCAGGCTAGAGCAAGCAGAAGAAAGAATTTCAGAGCTTGAAGATGGTCTTTTTGAAATAACTCAGGCAGACAAAAAAAGGAAAAAAATTAAAAATAACGAGGAAAATCTAAGAGAGATAACAGACCACCTCAAGTGCTCTAACATCTGAATTGTGGGTATTCCAAAAGGGGAGGAGAAAGGAAAAGGTATTGAAAACCTATTCAAGAAAATAGTAACAGAAAACTTCCCAGGTGTAGGGCAAGATACAGACCTTCAGATCCAGGAAGCACAAAGGTCCCTAGACAGATTCAATTGAAAAAGATCCTCCCCAAGACACATTATAGTTAAATTTGCAAAGCTCAAAGACAGTTCTAAAAGCAGCCAGAGAAAAGCGTCAGGTCACTTATACAGGAATCCTCATCAGACTAACAGCAGACTTCTCAAATGAAACCCTACAGGCCAGAAGAAAGTGGAATGATATATTCAAAGTACTGAAAGAAAAACACTGCCTGCCAAGAATTCCTTACCCAGCAAGGCTCTCCTTCAGAAATGAGGGAGAAATAGTGTGTTTCTCAGACAAACAAAAGTTGTGGGCATTCACCACACAACGAGCCCTGCAAGAAATTCTCAAGGGAGTCATTCATCTGGAATCTGAATAATAGTGACCACTATCACATATACACATGGGAAAGAGCAAAACACACCATTAAAACAAAAATGCCAGCAAGAAAGAGAAGGAAGTTAAATCACCCCACCTTAAATTTGCAGTTAACATTGAAGAAGAGAAAGAAAAAGGGACATAATGATCAAAAAATATTAAACCGTCTAAACAAGAACAAATTAAATGACAGGAATTAAGCAACACTTAGTCAATAACTATCCTAAATGTGAATGGACTAAACTCTCCATTCAAAAGACTCTGATTGATTGGATTAAAAAGCTAGACCCAAGTATATGCTGTCTTCAAGAGACCTACCACACCTGTAGGAACACACATAGAATAAAAATGAAGGGATGGGAAAAGGTATACCATACAAATGGAAACCAAAAACGAACAAGAGTAGCTATTCATATATTGAACAAAATAGACTTTAAAACAAAAAACATAAAAAGAAATGAAGAGGCCACTTTATAATGATAAGGGGATCTATCCATCTAGAAGATATAACAATCATAAACATGTATGCACCCAATACTGGAGCACCCAGATATATAAAGCAAACACTCTTAGACCTAAACAAAGAAATAGGGTCTAATACATTAATAGTAGGTGATCTGAACACCTGTCTCAGTATGGGACAGATCTTCTAGGCAACAAGTCAACAAAGAGACATGGGATTTAAACTACACCTTAGACCAACTGGACCTAGCAGATGCATATAGAACATTTCACCCAAAAACTAAAGAATATACTTTCTTCTCATCAGTTCATGGAACATTCTCCAGGATAGACCACATATTAGGTCACAAATCTAGTCTCAGCAAAGTTAAAACAATTGAAATCATTCCAACTATCTTTTCAGACCACAATGAACTAAAATTGGAAATTAATAATCAAAACTGTGGAAACTATACAAATACATGGAAACTAAATAATAGCCTCCTGAGTGACCTATGGGTCCAAGAAGAAATTAAACAGGAAATCAAAAACTTGCTTGAAACTAATGAAAAGATATATCATACTAAGAGGGAAATTTATTGCAATAAACGCTTACATCAAAAGAATGGAAAGACTTCAAACAAATGACCTAACACTATGCCTCAAAGAACTTGAAAAGCAACAACAATCCAAACCTAAAGTTGGTAGATGGAAATAAATAATCAAGATTACAGCAGGACTAAATGAAATAGAGACCCAAAAAACAATAGAAAAGATCAACAAAACAAGAAGTTGGTCTTTCGAGAAGATAAATAAAATAGACAAACCATTAGCTAGGTTAACAAAAAAAGAAGAGTGAAGACCCAAATAACAAAAATCAGAAAAGAAAAGGGAGACATTATAGCCGATACCACAGAAATACGAAGAATCATTAGAGACTATCATAAACAACTGTATTGACAACCAATATGAAAATCTGGAAGATATGGATAAGTTTCTAGACACACACAAACAACCAAGACTGAACCAAGAAGAGTCAGAAACCTGAAAAGATCAATAACAAGCAAGGAGATTGAAGTGGTAATTAGCAATCTTCCAACACAGAAAAGTCCAGGTCCAGATGGCTTTACAGCTGAATTCTACCAAACTTTTAAAGAGGAATTAATACTAATTTTCCTCAAACTATTCCAGACAATTGAAACAGAAGCTACTCTTCCAAACTCATTCTATGAGGCCAACATAACTCTGATACTAAAACCAGATAAAGACACAACAAGAAATGAAAATTACAGGCCAATATCCTTGATGAACCTAGATGCAAAAATCCTCAACAAAATATTAGCAATCAGAATACAGCAACATATTAAAAAAATTATACACTGTGATCAAGTGGGATTCATCCCTGAGGCAAGGATGGTTCAACATACAGGAGTCAATAAATGTGATACGTCACATTAACAAGCTCAAGGACAAAGACCATACGATCATCTCAGTAGATGCTGAAAAAGCATTTTACAAAAGTCAACATTCCTCCATGATAAAGACTCTCAACAAATTAGGTGTAGGAGGAAAGTATCTCAATACAATAAAAGCCATTTATGAAAAAGCCCACTGCCTGTATCATTCTGAATAGGGAAAACTGAGGGCCTTTCCCTTAAGAACAGGAACAAGACAAGGATGCCCATTCTCACCACTTCTATTTAACATAGTACTGGAGGTACTAGCCAGAGCAATCAGGCAAGAGAAATACATAAAGGGAATCCTGATTGTAAAAGATGAAGTCAAACTCTCTCTATTTGCAGATGACATGATACTATATATAGAAAAACCTAAAGATTCTATCAAAAAAGTCCTAGAGCTGGTTAATAACTTTGGTGACGATGCAGGATAAAAAATAAATTCCTCCAAGTCAGTTGCATTTATATACTCAAATAATGAATGAACAGAAAGAGAAATGTTAAAAGTAAGCCCTTTTATAATTGTCAGAAAAAGAAATAAAATACCTACTGATCAATTTAACCAAGGAGGCGAAAGACTTCTACAATGAGAACTACAAACCACTTCTGAAAGAAATGAAAGAAGACACAGAACGATGGAAGATATTCCGTGCTCTTGGATTGGAAGAATTAACATTGTGAAAATGCCTATACTTACCCAAAGCGATCTACAGATTCAATGCAATCCCTATCAAAATACCAATGATGTTCTTCACAGAAATGGATAAAATAATCTTACCTTTCATATGGAACAACAAAAGACCCCGAATAGCCAAAGCAATCCTGAGCAAAAAAATAAAGCCGGAGGCATAACACTGCCTGTTTTTAAATTATATGACAAAGCTATAGTAACCCAAACAGCATGGTACTGGTATAAAAATAGACATTCAGACAAGTGGAGTAGAACTGAGAACCCAGAAATCACCCCTCAGGCTTATCGCCATCTTACATTTGATAAAGGCAACAAAAATCTACATTGGGGAAAAGACTGCCTCTTCCACAAGTGGTGCTGGGAAAACTGGATATCCAAATACAGAAGAATGTAACTAGATATGCATCTCTCACCATACAGTTAAGTCTTGACTTAAGTGTAAGATGTGAAATTGTAAAATTACTAAGGGAAAATATAGGTGAAACACTTCAGCCACTAGGTCTGGGCACAGACTTTATGAACATGAGCCTGAAAGCACAAGCAGTTAAAGGAAAAATAAACAAATATGACTATATCAAACTAAACAGCTTCTGCACAGCAAAGGAAACAATCCACAGAGTGAAACAACAATCTACAGAGTGGGAGGAAATCTTCACTAACTCTGCATCTGACAAGCGATTGATATCCATAATATACAAGGAACTCAAGCAATTATACAGTAAAAAAAAAAAAAAAAAAACAACCCAATTAAAAAATGAGCAAAGAGCTGAATAGACATTTTTCAAAGGAAGACATACAGATGGCCAACAGGTACATGAAAAAATGCTCAACATCACTAGTCATCATGGAAATGCAAATTAAAACTACATTGGGATACCACCTCAACCCAGTTAGACTGGATATAATCAGTAAGATGGTGAATAACAAATGCTAGCAAGGGTGTGGAGAGAAGGGAACACTCCTACACTGTTGGTGGGACTGTAAATTAGTACAGGCACTATGGAAAACAGTATGGAGGTTTCTCAAACCACTATACATAGATCTTCCATACGATCCAGGAATCCCACTTCTGGGTATACACCCAGAGGAATGGAAATCATCATGCCAAAGGGATATCTGGACTCCCATGTTCATTGCAGCTCTGTTTACAATAGCCAAGACATGGAACTAACTTAAATGTCCATCAGTTGATGAATGGATAAGGAAACTGGTATAAATACACCATGGAATACTACTCTGCCATAAAAAAGAATGAAATACTCCCATTTGCAACAACATGGATGAGCTTGGAGAACCTTATGTTGAATGAAATAAGCAAAGTACAGAGGGATAAATACCACATGTACTTACTCATGTGGGAGCTAAGAGAGAAAGAAGGAAGGAAATAAAGTGTGTTGGTCTTGCAGAGGGAGAGAACATTCCTTGGGCTACGAAGTGGAGTAGGTGGGAAAGTGGGATGTGGAAAGAGGTTGGGGATAATTGGGTGGGGGACACAGGGTACAAATGTAATTTGTGGTTATAGGTATGCTGCCAGTATGAATCTGGCCTTCACATCATGGGCACAAGGGCTGACAGTCAGCTTTGTATCTCATGAATATTCATAATAAAAAGAAAGTTAAATATTTTAATGCAGTATTTGAAAAAGAGCACAATTAATACAAATGAACAAAATATTAAAATTTTAAATAAAGACAGGATTAGTTGTCTTTGAATGAAGCAGTCTGTCCTCTTATAAAGGATACTTCAAAAAGTTCACAGAAAGATTTTTCTGTCTTTTATTTCTGTTTTTCCACAACTTTCTGGAGTACATTCATATGTTCATGTGTGTGTGTAATAAGATTTAATGTGAGCTTCATGCTCTTCAATTTATTTTCTGAAACGTATCCTCTTACCAAATCTGTCATTTCCTTTGCCTTTAGACTCAGCTTCTCTCATTTTTTTTTTCACTTTGTTGAGATTTAAGACTTCTGTGTTGTTCAAAGATTTTCTATGTAATTTTACAATTGGCACATCTTTCTTCTATACCACCTATTTTATAAAAATTTTTGGGGACTGGGGGAGTATGAGGATCTGAACTCTTGACCTTGGTGTTAAACACTGTGTTCTAACCAACTGAGCTAACCAGCCAGCCCTCCTCAGATTGTTGATGGTAGAAATGGCTCCCTTGTGTGCATGGAAGAATGTTCGCTAGGAAACTAATAAATTATGAACTAAAGCTTTAATGAGAATATTGAACCTGATACAAAACATTATACAAAACATTTTCAGGAATAGAGGCTAGAAATAGAGTGATAATGACCATGGATTAAAAGTTAAAAAACCTCTGGGCTACTTAACAACAGCAGATTGATCATCTACTTTACTTGGTTCTTCAGATAGTATACATGTTTCACTTTTTCCAAGAAGCTATTCTCAATAACTAGGTTCCATTCTTAAGATTTCTGAATATTTAGCATCCAGTTAAATTTGTAGTCATTTTTTTTATGAATATCAAACATTGTCCTTTATGTCTTTTTTGTATTTATAATCACTGAAGCAGGGCATGCATTGTCTTGTTTTTTCCTTTTGCTTCTTTCCAGCACATCTAGATCCTACTCTGGTCCTAACTGTGATGCCCAGCACATAGTGACTCAGGAAATGTTCAGTGTGTATCCATTAGCCAGTCAGAACCATGATTTCTTATCTTAATCTTACAAGAGAAATTGTTTCGTAGGCGAAAGAGTGTTGTGGGGCTATCTTACATTGGTTTTTTTTGCTAAATAAACTGATAAAGAGATAAGAGATGGATGTTGTTAAAGGATGGAGAAAATAAACAATAAACCCCAGAAGTAGGATACATAGATTCTTTGCAGCAAATAAGTTGTTAAGTTGACCGAGAGGATTCTCACCTCTCTAAGGTGTTCACAGGAGAGGAAATTGATTTGATTCTATCTAGTGGAAGAATAGGTGGTAAATGTGATGCGATCCTGCCATATTTGAATTCATTTATTGGGGAAAAAACAAGAATATAAAAATACGTTTATTTTATATGCTCTTCAAAAAGTTGACATTTTCACTAGATGTTTACAATTTGATGCTGAGAGTTTCCTTGAGCTATCTCATGTAGATCTTCTATAATGTTTCTTTTTTTTTTTTTTTTTTTGCTTTTTTTTTTTGCTTTTCATTGGAAGCTTTCCTGCCTATTACTGTCAAAGTCATGTAAGAGCCTAGAAGTTAATTTTAGATACTTAGGAAATGTTAACATTATTTTATCTTGTTTTGTTATAAATATATTGTTTATCAAATTTAATGAGATAAAACTGTTCATAAGGGGAATTTACTTTTGAATAATGGAGTAAGGAAAAAAAGCAATAAAAGTCTTTCCTAGAACTTATTTTACCCTTTTAAAAATTATGCTTTTGGTGGTGTTCCCATGAGGTAAGCTGACTCAAAGCGTTTGATGAAAAACAGCAGCTCTGTATTTTTTAAATAGACATTAGTAGTTTATGTGTCAACTCATTTGTAGGAGTAGTGAATAAAACTTGGTTTTTGGTAAATATGTCCTTCTGCTCTCTTGTCTTGAGATGCTTCCGAAGAAAACGAGTAGAAAAATAAAAGAATAACAACAAGTCTTCCATTAGCACGGAATGGGTATGTTCATGTTTTTGCTGTAGCGCATAACCCTTCGAAGAATATAATTAGCTTTGCTTTTCATTTTCTGCTTTTTCTCCACAGCCTCATGATTTTGACGAATGTCGATTTGATATTAGTGTAAATGATAGTGTTTGGTATCTTCGTGCTCAGGATCCAGATCATAGACAGCAGTGGATAGATGCCATTGAACAGCACAAGGTAAGATCTTTAATGTTTAACTGTCAATGAGGGACTAGATATGAGTCTAGTGATAACTACTTTAAAAAAATCTTGCCATATAATATATTTTACTGAAATATTGAATGTTATTTGGGTGATAAAGATTAAAGCAATACAGGTGTAAATGTTTGAAATAATTCTATTTCTAAAATTTGAGTTGCATAAGGGAATTTCCTATATTTTTTGTTGTTAATTGAAACAAAAATATGCCCTTTCTATAAAACATATATTGATTTTTTAATATTTAGGATTTGCTTCATAATAAATATCTTTTATATGATCTAGGTAAAAGGATTTTTGAAATAACATTGGATTGTAAAGCCCTAATATTTAAAAGCTTGACTTTTAATTTTTGTAGTCATCTATAACCATTTGGGTAAATTCTTAGTGCAAACATTTGCAAATCATTTAATCTTTATAAATATGAAGCTATCTAATGAAAATACCTATAGAAAGTCTTTCATTATCTAATGAAAATACCTATATGTCAGGTTCTTATAATTTAAAGCTATTCTTTGACATCTGCTGTTAATAAATGGTAAGTAGACTAAAGAAATATATAAATAAATCTGCATTAATAGTTATTTCAATAATACAGTAAAACAAAGAATAGAGAAAGTTCTAAACTCACCATTCCATTCTTTAGTGTGACATAAGAGAACCTCGTGATTGTTCACATACTTGTCTGTGCTTGTTCATTTGGGTTTCACAGAGTTGTAGTTGAAACACCTGTTTTGTTTATTTTTAACAGGCATGAAACACACACACACAACAAGAAAAACCAGTCTGGCCTGGGATGCCACAGCACATTCTTCTTGATATTAATCATGTGTTAGCTTTTCTTTCTTGGTTTATTGATTATGAGTTTTTCTCAGCCTAAAGAAAACTGACTGGGATGCCTTTCTTTTTCTCTGTTTTAGCTTTAGTACTATATTGGTTTAAAGCATAGACAATGTTTTAGTTTAGAAGAAGTCTTAGTTATCTTGGTATTATTAGTTCAGAAAAGTGTCTAAACATGGAAAAGTGAAAAACATTTTTCTATTATTTAAAAGAGAGATGAGAGTCTGGCATTGGGGTTTTCAAGATGGCGGTGGCTGCGGCAGTTGGCGCGGAGTAGCTGAGGTGGAAAAGTTGGCCACTGGGCCTCAGGCAGCTGGGAAACTTGTGGACCTTCCTCTTGCCATCTCTTAAGGGAGGACTGCTGCTGGTGGCCGGTCGTGTGGGCTGACCGCCACTTTGCCCTCGGCAGGAGAGGCTGCCTCATTTACAGGCAACAGCTTTGAAGAACAGAGCAGGAAAAGAACTGTTTCTTAGCTGCAAAAGCGAGTCTCTAAACAGGGAACACGGCGCCAGGGCTGCTGTGGATGCAGACAGGATCCCGGAGGCCGGGGCCGTGCTGAAGG
This sequence comes from Cynocephalus volans, assembly GCF_027409185.1. Classification (NCBI taxonomy): domain Eukaryota; kingdom Metazoa; phylum Chordata; class Mammalia; order Dermoptera; family Cynocephalidae; genus Cynocephalus; species Cynocephalus volans. Next base: position 63,513,897 of record NC_084461.1, on the reverse strand, counting down.
CGGCCAGCAGCCCTATTCAGGATTCGAGGTTTCAGGCCGGCATAAAAGAAAATTCCTGGGAGCGCCCGAGCCATGCCGCGGGACAGAGTGAGCAGCCCGAAGCGGTGGCGGCCGAGAACAGGGAAGGCGACAAACCAGAGGCAGAGAGTGAGCGCCCAACCTGGCACAGCCCTGTGAGTGACCCCTGGCCCAGCCCTGCTCGGGGGCTGACGCCCACCCGGCTTCCGCCTGCATCACTGGGCCACTCACCGCCCCAGGGCTGCCTCCATTTTCCCAGGTGCTGGCAGCGCCGGCTCGGCTCGTCTCCTCACTGAGCCTTCCCACTTGCTTGCCCCGGCATGGGGCTTCCTGGGGCCTGCGGGCCGGCCTCCCCTCCCACTCCCTCCGTGGTTCTCTGGCAGGGCTGGTGGCGTGGGGTGTCCCCGGCCAGTGTTGGGAGGGCAAGGAAGTATGGGCGGGGCCGACTGTCCCTCCACCACACCATGGACTCCGGCCCCCGGTAAACTTCCTATTACTGGGAGGCAGATACCATCTCTGCGGCCACCAGTTCGGAAAAACGCCTAACCAATTTCTGGTTGGGAATAGGGTGGTAGGAGAGTTCCCAAGTCCGCTTGAACCAGCCAGAGAGCTGGCTGCAGGCGGGCGCTACACTCGGTCCATGCCGGGGGGATACAAAGGTGAACAAGTCCTGAGAAAGATCTACACAGTGCTACAAAGGCACCCAGAGCGACCGGTCATCTGTGCCTACCAGAAACCTGGTAGACTTCCTGGGCGAGGCGGTGCCGAGCAGGGTCTTGAAGGCACAGCTGATAGACGAGGGTTGCAGAAGACACGTCCCAACCCAGCCCAGTGCGCACAGAGTGGGGAGACGTGGGGCCAGGGAGGCGGAGACTCGACAGAAACCACACACCCTGTGGGGTCGCCACTGCACGATCCAGCAACCTGGGCCAGAGCACACGGAACAGGGTGAAGTCCTGCGCGGGAAGTGAAAGCTCAACATAGATCACACACCCTGTGGTACGTGATCCACCAGCCCAGCAAAGTCCAAGCTCACCAGAAAGGTGGCTCCCTGGAGAGGCCCAACACCCAAGGCAACCATACACACAAGGCACTAGAGGCCAACTGAGCAGACACGGAAGTAGCCATACCAAATTGGCAACCACAGCAACATCTTAGTTAGTCAATAGTCTCATTGGTGGACTGTGAAACCCCCTGCCACAATGAATACACATCAAAAAAAAGATACCAGAAATACAAAAAATCAAGAAAGTACACCACCAAAAGTTAATAAATCTCAAACTCTAGATCCTATAGAACAAGAAGCCCTTGAAATAACTGATAAGGAATTTCGAGTGATAATTCTAAGGAAACTGAATGAGATACAAGAAAACTCAGCTAGACATCATGATGAAATGAGGAAAAGTATACAGGATCTGAAAGAGGAAATGTACAAGGAAATCAATGTCCTGAAAAAAAATGTAGCAGAACTTGCTGAACTGAAGAAGTTATTCAGCTAAATAAAAAACACAACGGAGAGTTTAACCAGCAGGCATGTTGAAGTTGAAGAGAGAACCTCTGAACTTGAAGATGGGCTGTTTGAAATAACACAAGCAGACAAAAAGAAAGAAAAAAGAATCAAAGACATTGAAGAAAATCTGAGAGATATCAGACAACCTTAAGCACTCAAATATCCGAGCCATGGGTATTCCAGAAGGGGAGGAAAATGGAGATTCCATAGAAAACATATTCAACAAAATAGTGGCAGAAAACTTCCCAGGTATAGGAAAAGTCACAGATCTTCAGATCCAGGAAGCTCAACGATCTCCAAACGTATTCAACCCAAAAAGGCCTTCTCTAAGAAATGTTATAGTCAAATTGGCAAAACTCAGAGACAAAGAGAGAATCTTAAAAGCTGCAAGAGAGAAGCATCAAATCACCTATAAGGGAGCCCCAATCAGGCTAACATCAGACTTTTCATCACAAACACTAAAAGCTAGAAAGGAATGGGATGATATTTTCAAAATACTAAAAGACAAAGATTGCCAGCCAAGAATGCTCTACCCGGCAAGAATATCCTTCCGAAATGAAGGGCAAATAGTATATTTCTCAGACAAACAAAAACTGCGGGAGTTCACTACCATGCAACCACCCTTACAAGAAATCCTCAAGGGAGTACTGGGTTTGGTTCCTGAAAAATAACTACCACTGCCATAAAAACCCAAGAAAAATCTAAACCCACTAGTATAGTAAAAATGACAGTCACGAAGAGAAAACAAGCAAACAAAAACGCTATCTACAACCTAAGGAACCAACAAACACAGAAACCAAACAGTAAATCACAAAGCAAGGAACAAAAGACACCTAAGACAACCAAACAACCAATAAAATGCTAGGAATAAATCAACACCTTTCAATAACAACTCTTAATGTAAAAGGCTTAAATTCCCCAATCAAAAGACACAGACAGCCTGACTGGATCAAAAAGGAGGACCCAACTATATGCTGCCTACAAGAGACCCACCTCACCCATAAAGATTCATATAGACTAAGAGTGAAAGGATGGAAAAAGATTCACCATGCAAACAGAAAAGAAAAACAAGCTGGAGTAGCTATTCTTATATCTGACAAAATAGACTTTAAACTAAAAACCATAAAAAGAGACAATGAGGGACACTACATAATGATAAAAGGACTGATCCATCAAGAAGACATAACAATCATAAATATGTACGCACCGAATATTGGAGCAGCCAGATTTATAAAACAAACTCTATTAGACCTAAAGAAGGAAATAGACACTAATACCATAATAGCAGGGGAACTGAACACCCCACTGTCAATATTAGACAGATCATCTAGGCAAAGAATCAGCAGAGAAACACAAGATCTAAACAATACTGTAGACCAATTGGAATTGGCAGATGTCTACATAACATTCCATCCAACAACCTCAGAATATTCATTCTTCTCATCAGCACATGGATCATTCTCCAGGATAGATCACATATTAGGTCACAAACCAAGTCTCAACAAATTCAAAAAAATTGGAATTATCCCATGTATTTTCTCAGACCACAATGGGTTAAAACTAGAAATTAATAACAAACGAAACTGTCGAAACTATACAACCACATGGAAATTAAACAGCATTGTACTTAATAACCTATGGGTCCAAGAAGAAATCCAGTAGGAAATCAAAAAATTTATTGAAACTAATGAAAACAATGATACATCATACCAAAACCTGTGGGATACTGCAAAAGCAGTATTAAGGGGGAAATTTATTGCATTAAATGCTCACTTCAGAAGAATGGAAAGATGGCAAGTGAACAACCTAACACTTCACCTTAAAGAACTAGAAAAACATGAACAATCCAAACCTAAAGTTAGCAGACGGAAAGAAATCATTAAGATCAGAGCAGAACTGAATGAAATTGAAACCCAAAAAACAAATCAGAAGATCAATGAATCAAAAAGTTGGTTTTTTGAAAAGATAAATAGAATTGACAAACCATTAGCATGGCTAACAAAAAAAGAAGAGAAAAGACTCAAATAACAAAAATTAGAAATGAAAAAGGCGATATTACAACTGATTCATCTGAAATACAAGGAATCATTCGAGACTACTATAAACAACTGTACGCCAATAAATTTGAAAATCTGGAGGAAATGGATAAATTTCTGGACACACACAAGCTCCCAAAACTGAACCGTGAAGACGTAGAAAATTTGAACAGACCAATAACAATAAAGGAGATTGAAGCTGTTATCAGAAGGCTCCCAACAAAGAAAAGCCCAGGACCAGATGGATTCACAGCAGAATTTTACCAAACATTCAAAGAGGAATTGACACCGATTCTTTACAAACTATTCCAAAAGATTGAAACAGACGCAAATCTCCCAAACTCATTCTATGAAGCAAACATCATCCTGATACCAAAACCAGGTAAAGATATAACCAAAAAAGAAAACTGCAGGCTGATATTCTTGATGAATATAGATGCAAAAATCCTCACTAAAATACTAGCAAACAGAATACAGCAACACATACGTAAAATTATTCACCACGATCAAGTGGGATTCATCCCAGGGATGCAAGGTTGTTTCAACATACACAAATCAATAAATGTGATACACCATATCAATAAACTCAAACACTAGGACCATATGATCATCTCTATAGATGCTGAAAAAGCATTTGATAAAGTTCAGCACTCATTCATGACAAAGACCCTCTATAAGTTAGGTATAGATGGAAAGTATCTCAACATAATTAAAGCCATATATTCCAAACCCACTGCCAATATCATCCTGAATGGGGAAAAGCTGAAAGCTTTTCCTTTAAGAACAGGAACTAGACAAGGATGCCCACTCTCACCACTCCTATTCAACATAGTGTTGGAAGTACTAGCCAGAGCAATCAGAGAAGAGAAGGAAATAAATGGCATCCAGATTGAAAAAGATGAAGTCAAACTGTCCCTGTTTGCAGATGACATGATCCTATATATCGAACAGCCTAAAACCTCTACAAAAAAACTCTTGGAATTGATAAATGATTTCAGCACAATAGGAGGATACAAAATCAACACACAAAAATCAGTAGCATATCTATTCTCCAATAGTGAACATGCAGAATGAGAAATCAAGAAAGCCTGCCCATTTACAATAGCCACCAAAAAAATAAAATACTTAGGAATTGAGTTAACCAAGGAGGTGAAAAATCTCTATAATGAGAACTACAAGTCACTGCTGAGAGAAATTAGAGAGGATACAAGAAGATGGAAAGATATCCCATGCTCTTGGATTGGAAGAATCAACATAGTGAGAATGTCCATACTACCCAAAGTGATATACAAATTCAATGCAATCCCCATCAAAATTCCAAAGACATTTTTCTCTGAGATGGAAAAAACTATCCAGACATTTATATGGAATAATAAAAGACCACGCATAGCCAAAGCAATGCTGAGCAAAAAAAATAAAGCTGGAGGCATAACACTACCTGACTTTAAGCTTTACTACAAAGCTATAATAACCAAAACAGTTTGGTACTGGCATAAAAACAGACACACTGATCAATGGAATAGAATAGAGAATCCAGAAATGAACCCACACACTTACTGCCATCTGATCTTTGACAAAGGCACCAAGCCTATTCACTGGGGAAGGGACTGCCTCTTCAGCAAATGGTGCTGGGATAACTGGATATCCATATGCAGGAGAATGAAACTAGACCCATACCCCTCACCATATGATTAAGGATTTAAATATACACCCTGAAACAATAAAACTTCTTAAAGAAAACATAGGAGAAACACTTCAGGAAATAGGACTGGACACAGACTTCATGAATATGACCCCAAAAGCACGGGCAACCAAAGGAAAAATAAACAAATGGGATTATATCAAACTAAAAAGCTTCTGCACAGCAAAAGAAACAATTAACAGAGTTAAAAGACAACCAACAGAGTGGGAGAAAATATTTGCAAAATATACATCTGACAAAGGATTAATATCCAGAATATATAAGGAACTCAAACAACTTTACAAGAAGAAAACAAGCAACCCAATTAAAAAATGGGCAAAAGAGCTAAGTAGGCATTTCTCTAAGGAAGATATACAAATGGCCAACAGACATATGAAAAAATGCTCAACATCACTCAGCATCCGGGAAATGCAAATCAAAACCACACTGAGATACCATCTAACTCTAGTTAGGATGGCTAAAATCCAAAAGACTATGAACGATAAATGCTGGCGAGGTTGCGGAGAAAAAGGAACTCTCATACATTGTTGCTGGGACTGCAAAATGGTGTAGCCTCTATGGAAAATGGTATGGAGGTTCCTCAAACAATTGCAGATAGATTTACCATACGACCCAGCTATCCCACTGTTGGGAATATACCCAGAGGAATGGAAATCATCAAGTCGAAGGTATACCTGTTCCCCAATGTTCATTGCAGCACTCTTTACAATAGCCAAGAGTTGGAACCAGCCCAAATGCCCATCATCATATGAGTGGATACGGAAAATGTGGTACATCTACACAATGGAATACTACTCAGCTATAAAAACGAATGAAATACTGCCATTTGCAACAACATGGATGGACCTTGAGAGAATTATATTAAGTGAAACAAGTCAGGCACAGAAAGAGAAATACCACATGTTCTCACTTATTGGTGGGAGCTAAAATTTAATATATAAATTCACACACACACATAAAAATAAAAAAAAAACGGGGGGGGGTGGGAAGAATATATAACAATCACAATTACTTGAAGTTGATACAATAAGCAAACAGAAAGGACATTTTTGGGGGGGGCAGAAGGGAGGAGGGAGGGAGGTTTTGGTAATGGGGAGCAATAATCAGCCACAATGTATATCGACAAAATAAAATTAAAAAATTAAAAAATTAAATAAATAAAATAAATAAAATAAAAGAAAGATGAGATAGGATTCCAGAATCTCAATGCTTTAGAGCCAGGCAACCTGGATTCAAACACTACAGCCTCTGCCATGTACAACGGGTGTGACCTTGGGCATGGTAATTAACCTCTACTTAGTATATTTTCTCAGCTGACAATCTGCTCAAAGTTGTAGTAAGGAATAAAGGAGATAATATATGTAAAGTTACTTCCCAGAGTGGCAGATGTGTTTCCCCATTTATAGCATAATGCAAAAAGCGAAGGCTTTGGAGTCACAACTAAATTCAATAAGTCATACCATGGATGAAGAGTTCTGCATTCAGTGAGAGTAGCTAAATCTGCATATAAAGAGGATGGCCTATTTCATGAATTTAATCAGAGCAAGCCCTCTCACTAGTAATTAAAGTTTTATTAGGTAGAACTAATTTCTATATTTTCAACCGAGAGGACCTTTAAAGGCTTAATCAGTTGATTTAGATTATAGGGCTAGTTATTTTGTTTTAATTAAGCATATTTTATTTTGCTCACTTTTCTCAGTAAAGTTCAACCAGAATTCTCTTGCATGGTTCCCATTTCGTATTATCTCCTTGAGTGAAAATGAATGCATGTAGCATATATTTCTTTCTCATATCGTTGATTTCTTTGCATCTTTGAACAATGGATAGATAAAATCTTTGGGTGTCTCTTAGAGCAGTGGGACTTAAGTTGAGATAATAGACTTTTGTTACCAAGACCCCAAAGGTCTGTTTGCTTGACTCTCAATAGCCAATAATTGAGATGAGTGTTGGTGTAAGGAAAGATAGCCTTTAATCAGGAAACCAGCGGCCTGGGGAAATGGTGGAATTATGTCTCAAAGTCCATCCCACTTCTCCCATGTTTGTCAAAGGGTTTTATAGGGGTCTTTGGTAGAAAGTTGATTCATGGTGACCAAGGGGGGATGTGCAGACATGCTTGAGTGTTTCAGATAATCATCAAGGAACTTCCCAGGTGGGAGATGACCAGCATCATACTTTATTCTTCATGGATTCAGTTCCTGTTATTCTCAAATAAGATCAGGTTAGTAAGCCATCTGGGTTAATAATTTTTCTCTATTATTTGTGTAGAATGTGAGAGCAAGAGTCATTGTGTTCTGGCAGTTAGTTTCAGACTATGTGGTTTGGTTTACAGAAGAGAACAAGTTTTTAAATTCAAAGGTTTGACAAAATGGAGTCACTTTTGTTCAGGCTGTTACATTTTACTAATTTTAAGTTCTTAGGAAAAAAAGTTTCAACTACAGAGTTGCAAATACATTGTACAAACTTTTCCTCTCTTAATTCTAAAGATAATTTATTCATAGACAAAAAAGGAGAAATCATTGTTAATTGTTATTGTTAATAATTATTGAACGTACAGTAACGTACAGAAGTAAAACACATGTACATGCCAACTAAGCAGCATGTCAGTGAATCTTGAAATTGAATGTGAATTTTAAATATAAATTATTTTGAGTTATCAGACTAACATATAGGAGGGGGAAATTTCAAATACTGTCATCAAACATAATCAGCAAAGTTTTTATTTTTTTCTCCCTAGAGACCAGGGACAGAGAGATAGTGAGATGTTTCTTGATTTATTCTTCAATATCATTAAGGCATATTGACTGTAGAACCTAAATTTAGTAATTTTACTATTTAAGCATGCATTGTTGTCTTGGTATTCAAAATTAATATCAGATTGTTAAGGCATTATGATGATAATGATAATAGGAGCTACCACTTATTGAGGATCACCAAGAAGTAACTATTGTACTAAGTGCTATATGTGCTTTATTTTCTCCCTGCTGTCTTAAGAAATATTGTTTTACAGAAGGAGAAACTGAGGTTTAGATTAAAATTAAGTAACTTGCCTGAGACTTTACTATCTTTTAGTCCATGGTTTCTCAGGATTTGATTTTGTGTTAATTCTCTTTTCTATCTGTTACCATTGGTAAACTGATTGTTTGAAAACAATTCCCATAAGCTCACCTCCTGCAAATAAGAGTATATTATCTGAGTTCTTCTACCATATATAAACAAGATAAATACGAACTCATTTTTCTGCCCATTGGTTGTCAAAAAGGGAATTATATTGTATTGGTTAGTATTTCAGTACTGGATTCTGAAGTCTGGCAGATTTGGATTTGAATCTCATCACTGCTTTGTACTAGCTAGGTGACCTTGGTTGTCCGGTCCGCCGCCGGCTGACCCGAACAGCCCTAGCCTCGTTCCTTTGGGTGGGCGAGCGAATGGGCCAGATTCCTCTTTCCCTCCAGTCCCCTTTGGAAGGAGACGGGGGAAGAGAGCCGTGAAGAGAGGTGAGCACAGCCACCAGCCCCAACCAGCCAGGTTAAAGGACACTCAGACACGGCGGGGGTTCTGTCAAGCAGTTCCGTTTATTATCACAGGAGCACTTGCTTTTAAAGGCAAATGGGGAAGGGAGGTTTTTTACATAATCCTATCAGCTTAAAGGTCAAGGGCATGCATCCTGTCTCAATGCCTAGCTATTGCAACCACGCAGTGTTCACAAGCGCAGAAGCACATATTTGGCCAATAAGGGCTAAGGCAAGGTTCCCGCAGACACTCCCACCCTACTTCCTCCCGGCGCGTCTTAGGCTGCCACGTTAATACGCCCTTGTGGGCCTATAATGGCGCCGCTTGTAATGTCACTTAAGGTGGCGTTAGTTTTTAAGGCCCGACACTTGGTAAGTTACTTAAAGGAGGAAAGATGACTGTATGAAGTATCTGTTACCATCCTCCCAACCCCAAACAAAAACAAGCAAGCAAGCAAAGTAACCAAGTCACGATAAATCCAGCATGTTGTACTTCACAATTGGCCTGGACTACCATCATTCCAGCTCATTCAGTTCCATTCACAGTTACTTCCTCTACACCACCTGAACAGGACACTTGGAACAATATACTTGTGTTTCTCTGTTCTGATGTCATTGGATAGTCCTTCATTGCCTTTTCTTGCTTTTGAGCTTTTGTTAGGGCTTCCCTGACAGGTTTTAGTAATTTTCAACATCTGGAAGAAGAGTTTGGGGGTTTCTGTTCCTTCCTTCCCAGGACGTCCTTCCAGTCATTATAATAAGCTCTGTGTATTGATCCATTTCATTCATGCATGTGTGCACGCTCTCTCTCTCTCTCTCTCTCTCTCTCTCTCTCTCTCTCGCGCGCGCGCACACACACACACACACACACACACACACACACACACACACACACACACACACACACACACACACACACAAGTTCTATCTTGCAGGACTTCTTCGACAGTAATAATGATGGGTGGTAGTGGTGGTAGCTAAAATTTCTGAGAATTAATGTATGCCAGATGTGGTGATAAACACTTTATCTCATTCTATCCTCAACATTAGTGTGAGATTAGCATTATTATCCTATTTTTTCAGAATAGGAAATGGAGGCACAGAGAAGTTAAGTAACTTGTCCAAGGTCAAAAATAGCTAGTTAGTGAAGGAACCAGAATTCAGACCGAGGCCTATCTGACCTGAGAACTGGGGCTTTTGGCCAGCAAATACTTCTGCCATCCTACAAGTGTGTGTTTATGTGGAATATATTTTGTTGATTTAAATCACAGATTTCTTGAATCGTGATATTCTCACATTTTCTTTGTGTTCTTCATATCTGTAGTGGGTTTTTTGTTTGCTTTTTTAGTGCTGCCAGCATCTAGTATATAGTGTTTATTTTAGATCATAAGCTCCTTAAAGACTCAGACATATTACAATTCAGCTTCTTTGTAGGAATCAGCAAAGCATTGGGCACATAAATTTTGCAGTTGAAATAATTAGCAGTATTGAAAAACAGATTTTATGGGGGAAATTTGTGATTTTTTTTTCCACGTTAATCTTCATGGATTTTGAAAGAATGATTACTGACAGAAATACAGTAGGGTTCTGTATTCTCTGTCTAGCTGTGTTATTTTGTCCTCCTTGGTATTCATTCCAGAATAACTTGCTTACTGTAAGAAAAGTTTTAAAGAGATAATTCTATGATTTAAATTCTCTGAATATATTAAAAATTACATAATTTAGTGTGACATTAGTTAGTAGCCCCTGCAGAAGAAAGGTAGTCCCTATAAAAAGGTATTAAATTCAGAGTCTTTTTTAATTTAAAAGATAGAAAAGGGCATATGTATACTGGACCACTAATATTATTTTGAAATAGTGTGCTGGCTTTATTATGTGGAGTCTTTTATATTTTGCTTTTCTCCTTATGATATGAGACAACACTAAATAAATTATTTTTAAAGATACAGTTTAGTTTTGTTTTATTTAAATCTCTTGGCCATTTCCTATGTTGTCCTGAGGTAAGATGAAATGGTGTTGGTGAAAATTCTTTAAAAACCAAAAGCTATAGGAATGTAAAGTTAAGGTGCTTGTTTTTTATTTGGATTAAACTAACATTTTTCTGGTAAAGATGGGCCTCTGTGAGCATTTTCTGCACAATTTATCAAGGAAATGTGATAAACCATCTGTTAATGCTCTTATTTTTAAAAATCATAGGATTATTCCTAGAATCTTCTACATCTATAGTACATGTGATTTTGACTAAACACAGTTTCTGCTTACAATGAAAGAAATATACCCCCCTACCCCATACCCCTCACTCCCCCAAAAAACTAGCAGGAAGGCTTTCCTGGCACTAGCAGATTTAAGAATCATCTTGAAAAAGTTAAGTTTCTTTGCTCTGATAGAGTTTGTGGTAATCATGACAGTCCTTTATTCCATAAGGGAATGACTTTAGTAAATCCTAAAATTTTGGTGGTCATGAGCCCACACAGACTTTCCCCACATTGTGGAAATTATCCAAGACATGAGGAGTCATAGGAAAATATACAGTTAGGGAAGATGAATCCAAGTGGTAATTTTTACAGATGTTGGTTTTCTGTAGTGGTGATCTACAGACAGTTTTAATATTTGCGGATTTGTTCTTGTCCCTTTGTGAAGGCCTAATACATATGTGAAGCATCGTTGAATACCTTCAAAAGAAAAATTTACTCTCAACCTGAGAGGTTTAGGGATTGCTCTGAGGAAATTATGTGGAAAACAATTTTTGAAAGGAACTTTCATTTTCCTTGAAATGAGATGGGAGATGATAAAAATTTTTTACCAAAGGATTCCCATGGTTGAGCCACCTAAATGATGCCAGAGACTCACTTTAGAGATCGTTTAAAAATTGTGTTGCTCTTTGCCATAATGAAATTTTTCCCTCATGCAGTCTCAATGTCAGCTTGATTTTGCTGCTTTTTCTCTTAATTTTAGGAGCATTTTCTGCTTATTTGACGCCTTAATTTATTTTGTCTTAAATTTGGCATTAGCTTAGGAAGCTACTTTAAAATAGCTAGATGGCAGAATTGACCTGTTACCACTTAACAGTTTTTAAGTATCAAGGTCATTAAAGTCATATTGTCTGTGTGTGACATTTTTATAATAAACTATAATAATAGAAAATTTTAACAGATACTAGGGATTCTTTCTATTTGTCTGCTTTATAAATTATCATATAAACTCAGCTTTGCATTTGAATCTGGTTTAACTGGCACTCGCTTAAGAATACAAATAGTACTTTTTAAACTATTATTTTTAGTGTATACTTTATAGAAGAAATTTCATGAGTGTATTAGAACCAGTTCTCCATTTACCTATTTGCATCATATGATGATGATGAAAGAAAGAAGAGAGAGTCAAATTTTACTTCGCTTTTACATACAAGCATTTTAAATTTTGAGTAAAGGGTAAATCTAGTTACTGCCAGTGAGTAGTCAGCGCTCTGCCATTTTTAAATTGTAAAAAAGTCAGTACACAGAATCACAACTGACAAAAAAACTTTTTTTGTCTCCAGTTGGTTCCCTCATTAAGATCAGGAATTTCATTAATTCTTAACAGTGGGAGTTAATTGCTGAATTGCATGCAGTAAGTTGTATATGGTTAGTAAATTTTTTTTTTAAACACCTAGATGTGGATAGTATCATACTACCAGCACTATTGAGGTTGGTGAAATGGAGGAGGAAAATAATGTAGCAACCGTTTTTAGTTTTCTTAGTGTTCTGGAACAAAAATAATTCAACTGTCAGAGACTTATAAAGTAACTTTTTTTGGTCAGTTTTTGTTGGCTGCAATTTTTGAAAACTGGATTCACCTGAGCTGACATCTACAGCTTGGACTTTAATCTTTTACCTGAAAAGATCAGTAATTGAAGAGTTTTCAGCTAAATTAATCTATAAAGAAAGTTGTTTATCTTTCACCCAGATGGCAAAAGAGGATTGGGAGGATTTTACATTGAAATGGTGAAGAAAGAAGATATTTGGGTAGCTAATTATATTAACTATATAGCCAGTTAAGGAGATATAGCTTGACCATGGTTTTATGTCAGAAAAACAGGGAGATTCTTAAAAATTACTATGAAAAGTTTAGACAGCTCAGTTAAAAAAAGTCCAGAAGACTTGAACTGGCATTTCAAAATAGAGGCTATCTAAATGGGTAATAAACATATGAAAAGATACTCTATGCCATTAGTCATCAGGGAAATGCAATTTTAAACTTCAGTGAGATACTGCTGTACACCTACCAGATGGCTTAAAAAAAAAAAAAAAAAAAAAGACAATACCAAGTGTTGATGAGTAGGTGAAGCAATAGGTAATCTCATACACTGCTGGTAGAAGCTGTAAATTGTGCAAACACTTAGGAAAACAATTTTGCAATATCTGCTAAAGCTGAACAAAGATATCAGATCAAATGAATATTGAAAATTTGAAGATCCCATAAGTATAGGTGTCATAAGTTCATTTATTTTAGTTAAACTCTAGGTTACTGGGAGGCCAACCTATGTTCCCTTGAGAAATGGGAAAATTGCCCAGGAACCAAGAAAGTTTAGAATGTCCTACCTGCAAAGAAAGCTGAAACTGTATACTTAACTCCTGAGTGCTCTTAGTGATAACAAAACTGTTACTCTCCAGTCACCTGCTCCTAGCTACAATTCATGTAGCTTAATTTCATCCTATTATTTCTTCTCTCTATTTTATAGTTCCTAACTTTTGCTCTCCTACCCTATTCTTAGTTTCTGTTTCCTTGCTTTCTCATGACCTTTTTTCTATCTATTGGCTTTTTTTCAGCTTCAATTCTTTCTGCTAACTGCCCTAATACCTTGGCATTTCCCAAAGTAAGAAAGGAATCTGATTGCCTTTTCACAACAAGCTGCTGTGAATTGTTCACTCTCAGCCCAGTTCTAATTAATTTTATAATTATTTGTGTTTAAAGGAAGGTGTAGGATTGGAATTTGTATAAGTATAATGTCTTGAAAATGTATTTTATAATGTATAGTTTACCAGATTTGCAAGTTTTTATGATGCTTATCACATACAACTAACAGGTTAGGTGATAATTCCTAGAGTTTTAATTATTTCTCTATCTTTTGTTAGTGTGCAGTTTGCATGCAAAATGTTTCCCTTTTTTTTCAAAATATTTTAACATTTACTTGTACATATTTGTGGGGTACAGTGTGTTGTTTCAGAACATGCATGTACTGCACAATGATTCACTTGCACTATTGACATATAGGAAGACAGCATAGTTCTGTACTCATTAGTCCACCACTCCCCTCACCCCCATTCATTGTACTCACTACTTCTGTAAGAACTCCTTTTTTTTTTTTTTTAGATTCCGTATATGAGTGATATCATGCGATGCGGTGTTTGTCTTTTTGTGCCTGACTTCACTTAACATGATGGTTTCCATTTCCATCCATGTTGCTGCAAATAATAGGATATCTTTTTTTTTTAATGGTTGAGTAGTATTCCATTGTGTATATATATACCACAGTTTTTTAATGCATTTATCTGTTGATGGACATACAGGTTGACTTTATCTCTTGGCTATTGTAAATAATGTTATGATGATCGTGGGAGTGAGTACAGTTGTCTTTTTGATATATTGATTTCATTTCCTTTGGGTGTATACTCAGCGAGATAGCTGGGTTGTAAGGCAGATCTATTTTTAGTTCTCTGAGGAATCTCCATACTGTTTTCCACAGTGGCTGTACCAGTTTACACTCCCACCAGCAGTGGAGGAGAGTTCTTTTTTCTCTCCATCCTCGCCAGCATTTGTTATTTTTTGTCTTGATAACAGCCATTCTAACTGGAGTGAGATGATATCTCATGGTGGTTTTAATTTGCATTTCCCTGATGATTAGTGATGTTGAACATTTTTTCATGTTCCTGTTTGTATGTCTTCTTTTGAGAAATGTCTGTTCAAGTCCTTTGCCCAATTTTTAATTGGATTATTTGTTTTGTTGTTGTTGAGTCATTTAAATTCCTTATATACTCTGGATATTAGCCCCTTGTCTGACGTGTAGTTTGCAAACACTTTCTCCCATTCTGTAAGTTGTCTTTTCACTTTGTTGACAGTATCCCTTGCTGTGCAGAAGCTTTTTAGTCTAATGTAGTCCATTTATGTATTTTTGCTTTAGTTGCTTGTGCCTTTGTAGTCTCGCGCAATAAAGCGCTGCCCACTCCTATTTCATGTAGTGTTTCCCCTATGTTTTCTTATAGTTGTTTCATAGTTTGGGGTCTTAAATTTAGGTCTTTGATCCATTTCAAGTTGATTTTTGTGTGTGGTGAGAGATAAGGCTCTAGTTTCAATCTTCTGCAAGTGAATATCCAATTTTCCCAGCTCAATTTGTTGAAGAGGCTGTCCTTTCCCCGTTGCATGTTTTTGGCACTTTTGTCAAAAATCAGTTGGCTATAAATGTGCAGGTTTATTTCAGGGCTCTCTATTCAATTCCTTTGGTCAATTTGTCTTTTTTTCTGCTAGTATTATACTGTTTGGGTTACTATACTTTTATAGGATATTTTGAAGTCAGGGAGTATGATGCCACCAACTTTTTGTTCAATATTGCTTTAGCAACATGGGGTCTTTTGTGGTTCTATACAGATTTTAAGATTGTTTTTTTCGTTTCTGTGAAGAATGTCATTAGTATTTTGATTAGGTTTTGTTGAATGTGTAAATTGTTTAGGTAATATAGACATTTTGATGATGTTAATTTTTCTAACCCATGAGCATGTGATATCTTTCCATTTATTTGTGTCCTCTTCAGTTTTTTTCACCAGTATTTTATAGTTTTTATTGTAGAGGTCTTTCACCTCCTTGGTTGAATTTACTCCAAGGTATTTTATTTTTTGGTAGCTATTGTGAATGGGATTACTTTCTGGATTTCTTCTTCAGCTAGTGCACTATTGGTACATAGGAAGGCTATTGATTTTCACCTGTTGATTTTGTATCCTGCAGTACATTACAAAATACACTATACTGAATTCATTTATTAGTTCTAGTAATTTTTTAGTGGGGTCTTTAAGGTTTTCTATGTATAGGATCATGTCATCTGACATAGGGATAGTTTGACTTCCTCCTTTCCTATTTGAATGCCTTTTATTGCTTTCTCTTGCCTTATTGTGCGGGCTAGAACTTCTAGTATGTTGAATAAGAGTGGGGAAAGTGGGAATCCTGTCTTATTCCAGAGCTTAGAGGAAAATTCTCCAATTCTTGTCCATTGCGTATAATATAGCTGTGCGTTACTCATGTATGGCCTTTATTATGTTGAGGAACATTCCTTTTATACCTAATTTGTTGAGTGTTTTTATCAGGGTGTTGGATTTTATCAAATGCTTTTTCTGTGTCTGTTGAAATGATCATATGGTTTCTTTCCTTCATTCTGTTGATGTGATGCATCACATTTATAAACTTATGTATGTTGAACTGTCCTTGTGTCCCTGGGATGAACCCCACTAGACCATGGTGTATGGTCTTTTTAATGTGTTGTTGGATTCTGTTTGCTAGTATTTTGTGGAGGATCTTCACATCCATGTTCAGTAGGGATAGTGGTTTATAGTTTTCTTTTTTAGATTTGTCAAAGTCTCATTACTTGTTAATGGTCTCTTTGTTTTCTAGTTAATGGTCTTTTTAGGTTTTCTAGTTTGTCATGATTCAATTTTGGTAAGTTGTATGTGTCCAGGAATTTATCCATTTCTTCTAGGTTTTTTCATTTGTTTGCATATAGTTGTTCATAGTAGTCTCTTATGATCCTTTGAATTTCTGTGGTATCAGTTGTAATGTGTCCTTTTTCATTTCTGATTTTATTTAGTTGAGTCTTCTCTCTTTTTGTCTTTGTTAGTCTAACTTAAAGGTTTATCAATTTGTTTATCTTTTTTAAAAACCTGTTTGTTTCATCAATCTTTTGTATTTTTTTTAAATCTCTAATTATTTCTGCTCTAATCTTTGCTATTTTTCTCCTTCTACTGATTTGGGGCTTGGTTCTTGTTTATCCTGCTCCTTGAGGTATAACAGTAGGTTGTTTATTTTGAATCTTTCATATTTTTGATGTAGGCATTTATTGCTATAAACTTCCCTCTTAGAATTGCTTTCTTTATATCCCATAGGTTCTGGTATGTGGTGCTTTCATTTTCATTTGTCTCTAGGAATTTTTTAATTTCCTTCTTCATTTGTTCATTGGCCTGTTCGTTATTTAGGAGTATATTGTTTAATTTCTGTGTAGTTGTAAATAGGATACTTGCAGGAAGGAGCAATACTGGGAATTATATATTCCACCATCTTGATGATGTAACTCTGCCATAATATATTTCTTTAGACAAGAACGAGATAAAAAAGGCCAGTAATCTAGAGCTGAATAACTTTCATTTTGTTGTTGTAGAAGATATTAAAGAAAATGAGATATGCTGCAAAATTATTTTTGTACAGTGCCTTATTGTATTATAATTTTCATTTAATCATGAAGAAAGATTTCTGACAGTCACTGGGACAGATGGGATTCTGCTTTTTTCTATTTTTGTGGAAAAGTAACGGTGGGCAGCATGGCTTATGCATATTGACAGCAGTGGAAACTTTTCTAATTTTACTTGTTGAATATATTGGACATTAGCTGAGAAAAAAATATTTCTTAAAAAGTAAAAACACAAAACTCTTCTTTTTCATTAAATATGTTTTTTAGCTAGTAGCCTAAAAAATGTTTTGTGTATGTTGTCTTTATTGCCTTGTAAATATTCTCAACTTTTTTTGATATTGAGGGATGAAAGGCAGCGTTGGGGTAGAAATAAAAATAGGTAGCAAAGAATAGGTAGAATGTCCTACAGTTTAAAATATCCTAGCTGAAAATAATTTTATCATTTTTCAGTCCCATAGAGAGTCTTTGTATGTTGCTTTGCCTCACATGGGGTAACGGAGATGCAAAAAGGATTACTCAAAGCCCATTTCCTCTGAGCAGTGAGACACCCCAAAGGGGTTAATTTCCAGGAACCCAAGAGAGACTCATTCCTCCCCAGGAAATTAACCATGAACTGGGTTTCTGTCTCAGTATTTATTCTCCAAGCCAAAAAGTTACAGAAAAGGAACATAGGTGGAGTTATGGCTAAGTATAGTTTAATACTAGAAGCTGGTAACATCAGTGAAATAACAAAGTGACATTCCATAATACAGTTTGCAAAAGGTTAGGTCGATCCACCAACAAAAGCATGTTCTTAGCAAACATTTTCTTTCCCTACAGCAATTTGTCCAGTATTTTTACATATCAATCGGTAGGTTAACCAAGGACATCTGTCCTTGAGTGAGCAACTTTGCTGTGTTACAGAGACTTTAGCCTGAGGAAAGTTTCCTGTCTTTTGCAAGGTTAACATTTCTATATGTAATTTTAAAAAGTTAGGCTAAACCTGAAACTACAGGGCTTTGGAAACTAGGCCCTGTGAAATACATTTGCTTTATAAATGTTAGTATACTCCACACATGTACTTGACAGACAAGATGAGGTCTATGATAGGAATGCTTATATCACTGGTCAGTTTGTAGCCACTTATTTTTTTCAGTAGTTACCCCTCTGATCTGTTGAGGGATAGAAGGAATAATTAGGTACTTTATTTATATATTTATGTGTGTGTGTGTGTGTGTGTGTGTGTATGTATGTATTTAATTATTTTGGTTTTGGCAACTGGCTGGTAAGGGAATATGAACCCTTGACCTTGATTTTATAAGCATTACTGCTCTAACCAAGTGAGCTCACTGGCCAGTAATTAGGCACTTTAATGTGTTATTATTTAATTTTCACAAAAGCCTTTCAGTGTAGGTGTTATCCCCATTTTACGTACAAGTGAAATTGAATGGATTATGAGAATATTGATCAGTGGTGGTAACATTGTTATTCCAAGAACAACAACCTAAAATGTTTGTAATATCCCCCTTTTCTAGTTCATTTCAGCTTATTTTCATGGCTACATAGTTGAAAAGTAAAAAATAATCAATCCCCTTTAAAAAAAAAAAATCTTCCTCATAGAGTTAAATCTAAGAATTCTTATCAAATCTTTTAAAAATTATCCCTGCAGTTTTATTACAAAAATTTTATTTGCTCCCCCACCCTGTTTTTTTTTTTGAAGTAAATTTGCCTGTTATAAGGGAAAAAATATATAAAAACTACCTTCAATTTTATAACCAGAAAATTATTCTTCATTTTGGTATATTTTCTTCTTTTCCATGTATATTTTCTCCCAAAAACATTATGATAGGGAAAGTATTTGGGTAAGATGGTAGAATAGGAAGCACTAGGAATCTGCCTTCCCACCTAGACAACAATTGCACTGACAGAATCTGTCTCTAGTAACTATTTTGAAATGCTGGAGTCTACCAAAGGCTTGCAAATTCCAGGGGAAGGGTTGGATGGTAAATTACTGTTAATTTTAGTCAACTCTTACCATAGTAGCAGCTACCCATTCCCCAGCCCCAGCCCCAGAGCAGGCAGCTGTGCATGTGTTCCTACATGCACATGGCTTGTAGGGTGAGCACAAAGGGCCCTCCAAATACTGGAGCACTCCAAATACTGGAGATGTGTGCTCTAATTGCTACTTCTGATCATAGAGGTACAGACAAAAAGGCTGGCAAGCATTGTAACAACAATGCAAGACCCTTGCTCTCCAACTGAAGTGATTTCCTGCAGATTTAAACGACCAGCACCCTTTTCTCACCCCCTCATTTTTCTCGTTTTCCCCTTTTGGCAGCCAGACATTAAAGACTAGGACATTCAGAAACAGCTACATATACATGAAGAATTAGAAAGTGACTGTGCATGCCCAAGGAAAGGCACAGGCTCAGAAAAGACCTGAGAAGACCTTATCTTTATCCCTCAGGCTGATCTTTGGTACAGAGACAGCCAACCACAATTTAAAAAACCGAAAAATCAAACAAACAAACAAAAAAACCAGTAACAAAAACCAGCAAGTCCCAAGGAAAAGGGAGAATCTGGTTTCCGGAGTTATCACATTATTAGATTCAGATGTCCAGTTTTCAACAAAAAAACCATAAGACATACAAAGAAACAGGAATGTATGGCCTTTTCAAAGGAAAAAGTAAGTCAACAGTATCTGTCACTGAAAAAGACCTGATAGCTAATCTACTAGACAAAGGCTTTAAAGCAACTGCCTTAGCCATGCTCAAAGAACTAAAGGAAGATGTGGAGAAAGTCAAGAAAACAATATAAGAACAAAATAGAAATATCAATAAAGATATAGAAAAACCTGAAAAGAAACCAAGTAGAAAACTTGAGCTAAAAAGTACACTGACTGAAGTGAAAAATTCACTTGAAGGATTCAGAGGCAGATTTGAACAAACAGAAGAATTAGTGAACTAGAATAGAGGACAATGGGAGATAAACTGAGTCTGAAGAATAGAAAGAAAAAAGATTGAAGAAAAGTGAACAGAGCCTAAGGGATCTATGGGACACCATCAAGCAGACTGACATACACTTTATGAGTGTACCAGAAGGAGAAGAGGAGAAAGGGGGTAGAGAGAATATTCAAAGAAACAATAGCTGAAAACTCCCCAGATTTGATGAATGACATGAATATAAACATCCAAGAAGTACAGTGGACTCTAAGATGACCTCAAAGAGACTCATTCCACAACACATTATAATCAAACTTTCAAAAGACAAAAAGAATTCTGGGCCGGCCCCGTGGTTCACTTGGGAGAGTGTGGTGCTGATAGCACTGAGGCCACGGGTTCAGATCCTGTATAGGGATGGCCAGTGCGCACACTGGCTGAGTGTGGTGCAGATGACACCAAGCCAAGGGTTGCGATCCCCTTACCGGTCAAAAAAAAAAAAAAAGACAGAATTCTAAAAGCATTCAGAGGAAAGTGACTCATCACATAGAAGAGATCCTTAATAAGATGATATATCAGCAAATTTCTCATAAGAAACTTTGGAAGCCAGAATTCAGTGGGCTGATGTATTCAAGGTGCTAAAAGGAAAAAAACTGTCAACCAAGAATCCTTTATCTGTCAAACTGTCCTTCAAAAGTGTGGGAGAAATTAGGACATCCTAGATAAACAGAAGCTGAGGGCGTTTGTTACCACTAGACCTATACTGCAAGAAATTCTTAGAAGAGTCCTGCAAGGCGAAGTGTAAGCACACTAGATAGTAATTTGAAACAATGTGAAGAAATAAAGATCTTAGTAAAGGTAAATACGTGGGCTATTATAAAAGCTAGTATTGTAACAACAATTTGCGATTCCACTTTGTGTTTTCTACATGATTTAAGAGACTAATATATTTTTTTAAATGCAAGTATTAGTCTAAAAGCTAGTCATATTGTAAGTTTGGTTTGTAGCTCCACATTTTGTTTTCGGTATAATATGAGACTAATGCATTTAAAAGAATTATAAGTTTATGTTTGGAAACACAGTGTATAAAAATTTGGTGACATCAACAAGTGAAAGGAGTGGGAATGGAGCTGTAAAGGAACAAAGTTTTTGTATATTATTGACATTAAGCTGGTATAAATTCTAATTAGAGTGTCATAACTTTAGGATATTAAATGTAATCCCCGTGGTAACCACAAAGAAAATAGCTGTAGAAAATACCCAAAAGGGAATAGGAAAGAAATTCAAACATTTCGCTACCAAAAATTAAGTAGACATAGAAGACAGTAATGCAGGAAATGAGGGGCAAAAAAATCTATCAAGCATATAGAAAACAAATAGCAATATGACAGAGGTAAGTTCCTTCCTTATCAGTAATTACCTTAAATGAGTCAAACTCTCCAATCAAAAGACAAAGATTGACAGAATAGATAAAAATACATGATCCAGTTATAAGCTGTCTACAAGGCTTTCACTTTAGATCCAAAGACACAAAGAGATTGAAAGTGTGGCCAAAAATATCCATGCAAGTAGTAACCAAAAGAAAGCAGGGATGGCTATACTAATATTAGAGAAAATAGACTTTAAATCAGAAAAGATTACAAGATACAAAGGAGGATATTATATATTAGTACAAGGTTCACTATAGCAAGAAGATATAACAGTTACAAGCATTTATGGGCCTAATGACAGACTATCAAAATATCTGAAGCAAAAACTGACAAAATTGAAAGGAGAATAGACAGGTCTATAATAATAACTGGAGACTTTAATATCCCCTTCCAATAATGAATAGGACAAGCAGACAAAATTAAGAAATAGAGGATTTAACACAATAACAGACATATACTGGAAATCTAACAGACATGCTCTGAGCACTTTATCCAACAGTAGCATGCACATTCTTCTCAAGTACACATGGGACATTTTGTAAGATAGATCATATGTTAGGACACAAATTAAGTCTCAATAGACTTAAAAAGATGTATATCATATCTTCTCTGACCACAATCAGATGACATTAGAAATCAATAATAGAAGTAAAACTGACAATTTTACAGAATCATGGAAATTAAACATCACATTCTTAAACAATCAGTGGGTTAAAGAAGAAATCACAAAAGAAATTAGAAAATGCATAAAGACTAATGGAAGTGAAGGCACAACATACCGAAACTTTAGGGCATGCAGCAAAAGCAGTGCAAAGGGGTAAACTTATAGCTATAAACACTTATATAAATAAACAAGAAAGATCTCAGATCAACATCCTAACTCTAAAATTTAAGGAACTAGAAAAAGAAGTACAACCTAAACCTAAAGCTAACAGGTGGAAGGAAATAATAAAGATGAGAATTGAGATCAATGAAATAGAGGATAGAAAAACAATGGAGAAATTTATTGAATCTAAAAGTTGGTTCTTTAGAAAGATCAACAAAATTAACAAACCTCCAACAAATGGAATAAGAAAAAAAGAGAGAGTACTCAAATTGCTAGCATCAGAAATGAAAGTGGGGACACTGCTACTTATTGTACAAAAATAAGGATTATAAGAGAGGACTGTGAAAAATTATACACTAACAAATTGGGTAGCCTCGATAAAATGGTCAAATTCCTAGAAACACAGAACCTACCAAGACTAAATCAGAAGGAAAGAGAAAATCTGAATAGACCTGTAACTAGTAAGGAGACTGAATCGATAATTAAAAATCTCCCAATAAAGAAAAGCCCTGGACCTAATGGGTACTTCCTGACTCATTCTGTGAGGCCAGTGTTACCTGATACCAAAGCCAGGCAAAGACACCATGAGGAAACTACAGATCGGTGTCTCTTATGAACATAGATGCAGAAATCTTCAACAAAATACTAGCAAACCAAATTCAGCAGCATATTAAAAGGATTATACACCGTGACCAAGTGGGATTTTTTTCATGGAATGCAGTTATAATTCAACATGCAAAAATCAATCAATGTAATATTAACATTCATTAACAGAATGAAAGGAAAGCAACATAATTTCAATTGATGCAGAAAAGGTTTTGATAAAATCCAATACCCTGTCGTGATGAAAACACTCAGCAAACTAAGAATAGAAGGAAACTGCCTTACCATAATAAAAGCCTTACATGAAAAACTTACAATGAACATCATACTCAGCGGTGAGAGACTGAAAGGTTTTTCTCTGAGATCAGGAACAGGCAAGGATGCCTCTTTCACCATTTCTATTCAACATGGTACTGTAAGTTCTAATTGCCAGAGCAATCAGACAAGAAAAAGAAAAGGCATCCAAATTAGAAATGAAGAAGTAAAATGATCTCTATTTGCAGATGATGTTTTATAGATAGAAAACCCTAAAGATTGCACACACATAACTGTTAGAATTGGTAAGTGAATTCAGCAAATTAGCAGGATATAAAGTCAAAACAAAAAAATCAGTTGCAGTTTTATATAATTGTGACAAACAATCCAAAAAGGAAATTACAAAAACAATTCCATTTACAATAGCATCAAAAACAATAAAATGCTTAGGAATTAACCTAAGCAAAGAAGTGAAAGACTTGTACAATGAAATTTGCAAAACATTACTGAAAGAAGTTAAAGAAGACACAAATAGAAGGAAACACATTCCATGTGTTGGGAAGACTTAGTATTGTTAAAATGTCTGTGCTACTCAAAGTGATTTACATATTCAGTGCAATGCTTATCAAATTCCCAGTGACTTTTTTTTTGTCAGAAATAGAAAAAGCCATTCTAAAATTCACATGGAATTTCAAGGGACCCCCTAATAGCCAAAACAATCTTGAAAAGGGAGAACAAAGCTGAAAGACTTATACTTCCTGATTTCAAAACTTACTTCCAAGCTATGATAATCAAAACACTATGGTACTGTTGTAAAGACAGACATATAGACCAATGAAATGGAGTAGAGACCCAGAAATAAACCCTCACATACATGGTGAAATGATTTGGGGCAAGGGTGCCAAGACCATACAATGGGGAAAGGACAGTGTTTTCAAAAAATGGTGTTGCAAAAACTGGATATCTCCATGCAAAAGAATTAAGTTGGACACTTACCTCACACCTTATACAAAAGTTAACTGAAAATGGACCAAAAACCTTATGTAAGACCTAAAACAATACAACTTTTATAAGAAAACACAGGGCCAAAGCTTCACAACATTGGATTTGGAGTTGATTTCTTGGATGCAACACCAAAACCTCAAGCAACAAAAGAGAAACATAGACAAATTGGACTTTATGTAAATTAGAAATTTGCTACTATCAACAAAACAAAATACCAGGTGTCAGCAAGGCTATGGAGACATTGGAACCCTTTGCACTATTGATGAGAACATAAAACAGTACACCTAATGTGAAAAATAGTATGGTGGTTCCTCAAAAAATTAAAACTAGAATTGCCATATGACCCAGCAATTCAACTTCTAGGTTAATACCCAAAAGAATTGAAAGAGAGGGGTCTTGAAGAGTTATTTGAACACTCATGTTTATAGCAGCATTATTCACAATGGATAAAATATAGAAGCAATCCAAGCATACATCGATACATGAAGGAATAAGTAAAATAGGGTATATCCATACAATGAGACATTACTGAGTCTTACAAAAGAAGAAAATTCTGCAATATGCTACAATGTAGATGAACCTTAAAGACATTATGCTAAGTGAAATAAGCTAGTCACAAAAAGACAAATGCTATATGATTTCAATTATGTTAGGTTCATAGAGTAGTCAAATTCATAGAGACAGAAAATAGAAAGGTAGTTGCCAGGGACTGCGAGAAGAGAGAAATGGGGAGTTATTTGATGGGTGTATAGTTTCAATTTTGCAAGGTAAAAAAGTTCTGAGATTGGTTTCACAACAGTATGAATATACTTCACATTACTAAACTGTACACTCAGAAATGGTTAAGGTGGTTTCACTATTTCAAAACAGGTACTATCTCCTTACAGCAAATACATGTTAACAAAAGACTCCATTAAAGTAATGCTGATGCAATGTATTTTAAATAATGGATAGTAAATGAATATAGAGGCTGATATTTAGTGTAATTGTATTTCTGTCTCCAACAAGACCTTATAAACAATGAATAGACTTGATCCTAGGAGAAATAGGGAACCCAAACAGGATTTAAAATAAGAAGTGAAAGAGGTTTTTTTTGTAAAGAACTACTCTAATTGCAGTAGGGAGAAAGGATTTCAAGGAGGATAAGACTGAAAGCAATTAGAAAGCTGGTGAAATAATCCAAATGAAACACTCAGTGACCAGAGCTAGAGAACTGGGAAAACAGAAACAGATTTGAGAGAAGTAGAAGCAAAGTTTTTGGATATTGAGGCAGCATAGCATAATAATTAATATCGTAGGCATTTGAAACTGGAATTGAATCCCAGGTCCCTTACTTATTAATTGTGGAACTCTGAAGACATTACATAAAATCACCTATAAAGTGGATATAATGATAGTACCCATCTCACATAGGCTATTAAAAGTATTAAATGAAATAATATACTTAGAGCAGTTAGCATCATGCCTGACACAAAGTACCCTGAGTATTAGCCTTTACTGTTGTGTTGTTGTTGTTGTTATAATTTATTATCCAAGGTGGCTCTCTGGAATTAATATATAAAGTGTCCATTTTAAATCATTCACTATTTCATTAGTCCTCCTCTCATAGCAAAACAAAAAAGATTTCCATTATCTCTTAGTAATTTGTTTATAATGCTAGGGTAGAAAATTTTTTATGAGACTTCCCTTATACAGCCTCATTCAATTTATCTAGTTGTTTCTTACTTCTATTTTAATGTCACTAAGAAAAAGACAATTAGATCTCTAGACTCTCTCAAAGGTAGGATAAAAAAAGAAAATTTCAGTGTCAAAGTAGGTTTATTTAGAGTCACTTTTTGTGTCATAGATTGGGTTCTTAAACAGCTTTTGGTATAAAGGAAGTACTTGGTAGCTTTCTGACAAGCCTACTTTAATAAAAATCCCTCTCCCCATAGATGTAGGGATATATTATAGAAGCAAAAGTTCTAAATTATAAGTGCAAGAAAGGAATGTCTGAAATCATGGAGGGAGTGCAGACAGCTGTTGTGGCTCTCTACTTCTATAGAACCATATTTGGGCAGTTTTTAGTACTTTGGATGGTGATAGGCAATGTCTTATTGTCTTCTGCCCCCCTTAGTATTCTTTTAACACTTAGCTTTCTGGCCCTGACTTAGGTGGGTCTTTGCTTCAGACACTGGAACTCTAGGGTGTGTGATAAGGCCTGGTTAACCCTTCCAGCCTTATCTCAGTACAACACTTTGCCTATTCGGATATTTCTATAAAGGAAAAGTTATCTCATGCTCTAGTTTAGTAGAAGGTAATGCAAAAATGAATAACCAAGTCCCGTAAATAACCTTCAAACAAGATTTTATATTTGGTATTGGTTTTTAAATTACGATACAGGAATGATTACGATTTGAAAAAAAATTCTATCTAGGTAGTTCATGGGCTAATTTTAGAAATATTCTGACTTCCACATGATTTGAAAAAAGTATACTGAGGTTATGCAAATATTCTACTCAGTGAAGTTAATTGTATTACCCCGGGGTTTTAGACAGAATATGATATTTACAATTCTCTTTAATACAATTTTTAAAAATATGTTTAAAATTTTGGGGGGGCTGGCCAGTTAGCTCAGTTAATTAGAGTGCAGCCTTTTAACACCAAGGTCATGGGTTCAGATCTCCACACCCACCAGCTGCCAAAAAAAATTTTTTTTTTTGGATTCCTAAGTGCTTCAATCTCTGGAAATCTCTTTTCATCTGAAAAGTTTGCTTTTCTCGATAAATTATACATTATGTTATCTCTCTCCAATTGGTTCAGCAAGGGATTGTCTTACATTTGTTCTCCACTGTATACAAGGGTACTTCAAAAAGTTCATGGAGAGATTCGTATTTTAATTCTATTTTTCCATTACTATTTGAAGTACCTCAGATGTACCTTTTTTTTGCCTAAATTTTGCTTTGTTTGTTTTTGGCAGCTGACCAGTACAGTGATTGAACCCTGGACCTTGGTGTTATCAGCACCATGTTCTTTTTTTTTTTTTTTTCTTTTTCGTGACCGGCACTCAGCCAGTGAGTGCACCGGCCATTCCTATATAGGATCCGAACCCGCGGCCGCTGGGAGCGTCGCCGCGCTCCAAGCGCCGCACCCTCCCTAGTGCGCCACAGGCTCGGCCCATCAGCACCATGTTCTAACCAACTGAGCTAACCACTAAGTTTTGGTATTTAGGTTTAGTATAAAGAAATATAGTTCTACACCAGCCATATCTTTTTAAAGATAATAAAATTAAGCCCAAAGAAGGTAAATAACTAACTCGTCTAATTGTCTAGTTGTTATAACTATATAAGAACCTGACTTCTCACTCATATCTTTGTGTTTTTTTCTACTACAGAGGCTATTACTTTTCTAGAAGATCCATAGGTATTCAAAAGGCTAAATACATTTTAATTTTGAGGAGCATGAAATTGTCATGCCAAATTTTTATATCTCAAATAATAAACTGACCTGGACAAGAATAAAATTGTTGCCATTGCAACTTACTATATTTTAAATTACAGTTGTATTGATTAAATTGCTCTCTTGGATGTAGTGTTTTGCTTCTCACATGGTTTGCTACAAAGTAATAATATCAAAGATAGATGTATGGATGCTCACAACACAGTAAGCTTATTTGATTTTATTATGGGTTGCAGAATTTCTGTTTCAGGAAAATGTTTTATTGTTCTTATGTTAATATTTTTTCTTATTTGTATTTTCTCTCTTTCCATAATTAAAATGTAGAGAGACAGTGTAGTTTGGGGAGGGGGAGGTGAGGGAGAGGAACTATGCCACTCATAACTAGGTAGTTTTTGACACCGTGAGGAAGTTACTTCATTTCTGTCTCAGTTTCTTTGCTGTGCTCCTTGCTAGAGTTAGTAGGAAAAAGAATAAGTTTTTCAAAATGTGCTATTAAAAACAACCTTTTTGCTGTTTTTTTTACTACTTCTTTTGGAATATAGATGGACTAATGAACAGACTGTGCAGAATGATAATATATAGGTGTATCTCCCACATTATCAAACAAAGCTATCAAATTTAGTTGACTTTACGGGAATTTTCTTTTCATATCAGTTTTTAGGCATTTGTAGTGTTTTTTAAATTCATGACTTTGAATTATATGATTAATTTGTAATGCTTTTAAATGTTCTTAAAAAGTCAAAGTACAGAGGGTAAAGTGTATGTAAAGGAATTAGTCTAAAGGTTACTCTTGTACTTTGGCCTATAGTAACCTTTGTATCAGCTTTCCAAGTATGCTGCTATTTGAAAAATGTTACTAACCCCCTCTAGTGGCCAAGAGTTTGCCTTTTTTTTTTTTTTTTTTTTTTTTTAAGTAAAAAGGAGTATTTTAATATCACAAAAGTGTGGTCTTATTACTGTGGTAATCAGAAGTAAACCTTGTTCTATGTGGGATATGTTTAGTAAGTGTTTCATTGAACCAAAATGGCATTTTATATTCATACAAAACATATGTTCAGGAATACTGCTTAAATTTGAGAAAGAAGAATTTTTTTGCAAAGCAGTTTGTATGTGGCAATTTTCAACATATCTTAAAACAGATATGTTGGAAGGGGAGAATATGCCCATAGTAACTGTACTTGAATTTCAAGTTATTAATTTTAGGCAGAATTTGGTGTTTTCAAAATACTGTATTGGTAATTAGAGGATGTGAATGAGTTTAATTTCTTTTTCTTGTGGAAGAATGAGTGGGATCCAGGAAAAAGGTAGCTTGCCTTTAAAGTATTTTCCTCAAAATCATAGGAGACATTTTGAAAGCATGTTACAATTTTTAAAAATATTTAACAGTGTATCAGTTGTGACTATAAAGTAATTTCTTCTCATCTCCATCCTTATTTCCCTCACCCCACTCCACCCTCAGAAAGCAGATCTGATAAATTCAAAACAGGTATAGCTGCTTTCAAAGTGGACAACTTGGGAAGCTAAGATAGATGTGTCAGCAGCATTGCCACTTTTCAGAATAGTTTGATAACTTGGCTTTTAGAATGATTTTTGGTCCCTATGACGTGGTTTTTTCAATATTGATACCTTTAATGATAGATCTGATTTTTGAGATAAATTTGAATCTAATTTAGAGCTGTGTCAAGTGAAGAAGAGGAGCAAACAATTTAAGCTATTCCTTTAAAGTAATGAGACTGTTCTTTAATTTTTATTCTGCAACTACCAAAAATGATTTGAGATATTTCCATTTTGTGTCACAAAATTACTCTAAATGTTGTGATGATAGAACTATCAGAAATTTTATGCAATGGCAGCATCACTAGCACAATTATAAACATTTTCAGAATGATTAATTTTTAAACAATGAAGATTCATTTGTATGTGTATTTGTTAAAAACTCAAATTATTTATATGTATAGTTATTGCAGTTACTGATGTAGAGTGATGAATATTACTTAAATGAATAAGAATGGAATTGGGATTCATGAATATACTATGTTTTCATTTTCCTTGGAATGATTTCTATAATTTATAATGGAATTTATTCAAGTGAAGCTTTATGATTACACTATACCATCAGCCTCCACATTCATTTATTATCTGTTACTTAAAATGTGCTGCATCAATGTTGCTGTAATGGAGTCTTTTTTTTATCATATCTTTCTTGTAAGATGATGCTACCTGTTTTGAAATAGTGGAAATGGAGGAAATAGATAATGATATAAAAAATTGTATAGTGATGAAACCTGTAGTAAAGCTTTTAATGTTTATATTTTGTTTCAAGATCTTAAAAAAGAATCAGGTTTTGACTTATTCTGTTTAAAACTCAGTGATATGAGCGAGTGTATGCAAGTAAATGGAGAGGGTAGATTTATTTGGATGTAAATTTCAAATTGTTGGGTTTTGAATATTTTTCATATAAATGTCCAAATCTGGTTTGTTAATATTATAGAATTTGGATTGTAAATTGTAGGGATGGTATTACATTTGAACGGGCAATTCATAATAATTTCTGTTTAGAAATTGATCACACACAGGTGTCTGAGCTAAGTAACTTCTGAAATTATATTTTTCGTCTACAACACAGAGATTCTTCCTATTTTTAATTGCAGTCCTCTTTATTTAAATCTAATGAAAAACTTTACCAAACCAGTACAATTAAAATGTAGAAATGCTACACTTACAAAGTTAGCATTTTTGTCAAAAAAGAGAGAAGAAACTGAGCCATTTTGTTAAAGCACTTAGCATAATACCTTTTCTGTAAGTCTCAGCATTAGATAAGTCATGTTTTTTGTGAAATATATGTTTGCTTTAATTAGAATTCCCTTTTGGTATGATTGTCAAAGATTGAAACAAGCTTACTTTTTTTCTTTATCTGGCCGATCTGGTCTGATATTTATGAGCAGCCTCCCTGGGGCATATCCCTATTTTGCGCTGCCTCAATTCTTCCATGATAGAGAAATCTTTCTGGGATGCAGAAGGTCATAGATCCCCTGGAGATCTGCCAGAGCCTGTGCACCAGGCAGGACAGGAGAAGGAGCAGAGGTGGGCCATTAGGAGCTCACACCTGGGACAGGAGGAAGGAGAAGGTCGAGGGCGCCCACATCTTTCTCTGGCAGAGATGCCTGTGCACTTTGGCACGTCCCTTCTCTTGGTAGTAAAGCCCTATTATGTTCCATTTCTCTGTACCTCTCTTCCTTTCCTTTTGCCAGTCCCGTGAAAGAGTATTCTTTCATGGACTAAGAACCTGTTTCTGCACCAGGTAACAATTCCATATTGAAGAGATAATAGAACGCAAAGGAAGATTTTTGGAATGTTGCCTTAGTTCTTTAGGTTTAGATAGGATTAGGTCCTTTGCAACCTAAAATGAACTTAAGGTTAATGAATTTAGTTATTTGGTTTTTAAATCTAACCTCAATCAGAGGTCTTTTCCTTTTCTTCTTGGTTTTGATCATAATCTTTGCCTCTTGTAGGTTTTTTTTTTTTTTGGCAGCTTGCTGGTATGGGGATCAGAAACTTTGACACTGGTATTATAACACTGCATTCTAACCAACTTAGCTAACTGGCCAGCCCCTCCTCTCTTCTTTTTAAATTTCCTTTCTAACTTTTTCTAAAAATCCTAGCTTGTTCTTTTGATTTGGTACTATTCCAGAAGCTCTGAGTTCCTGGAATATTAAACTGAAGATAAATGAAGTGATACTGAACTAGAAAAGAGTTTTTAACTAGTGTTAATATCATTTATATCAAAACGAGAACATAAAAATTGTATTTACTAATTAAATCAGTATAAAAGCTAAGTGTGTTTATACCTAAAAGAATATTTTCCAATTAGAATTATGTCATAGGTAAACCAACAGCTATATAGGAAAAGTAATAGATTTTTAGGAGTTGGAGCACTCCTGAATATAAAATGTCAATGGAAATATTTTCTATAATACATTGTATGTAATTTTAATGTTTCCTAATATTAATTTTGAAAATCAAGTAACCTAAATTAATTTCTAATTTTTGCTACAGTTTGGTACCAAAGGAATTATATTTTACCTCTTAAGTTTAGTGACTAATTAAAAGTATGTACAATATAGCTTTTTGTTCCTTTGTTTTTAACTGATGTCTAAGTATTAAAGAAATTTAATGTTTGAGAAGCTAGAGTTTCCCCCATTCAAATGAAGGAAAGCTGTTAAGTATAAATACCTACCTAAAACCATAATAGATGTGATATGATACCATTAAATGATGTAATACAGATGCCTGATTTTTCCACAAACGCGTATTGATTCACTGTTCTTTTTAAAAGTACAGTACAGCATAATCAGAGATCCAAAATACTTTGTTTCAGGTACTGGGAAGTTACTTTTTTCAGATATCCAATTATTTTGTATTATTAGTATTGCATTTGTATTAGGGAGGGTGTAATTTAAAATTGATGTTCTGAAGAGTACCCATCCCATCAATATGAGATAAAAGTAGTAGGGTAGTTCAAAAAGCTCATGGAAAAATGGAATAAAAAGGTAATATGAATCCTTCCTTTAACTTTTTGAAGAGCCCTGGTATTATCACAGTGCTGAGTCCAACTATACCCCGACATCCAAGAGGTCAACTGTCTTTTACAACTTGATGACTTTAACAGACTGGCAAAACTGGGAACTTTCTTTGTGCCATGAACTGTCAAGGTAGCTGCAAAAATGAAAAAGTTACAATCTGCTTCCAGAAAGATCCAGGTTCAGTAGTAATTACAAAATGTAAACTATTATATTTGAGTGGTAAAAGCTGTAATTATGATGTGTTAAGAATGGTTGCAAATATATGCACAAACTGCCTGTATAGTAGGAAAAGCTTCATTGAGGCAATAATATTTGAGCTGTGTCAGGATAAGTGATTCATCTATAAAGAAATAATACTGAAAGTTTTTGTATTATTATTTTTTTTGGCCTTGTCCTGTCCATTTTTTCAAAAATGCGGTAAAATATACATAACATAAAGTTTACCACTTTTATCATTTTTAAGTGTACAGTTCTTTGGCCTTAAGTACATTCACACTATTGTTTAGCCATTACCACCATCCATCACCAGAACTTTTTCATCTTCCCTAACTGAAACTCTGTACCCATTAAATACTAACTCCTCATTCTTCCTCCCCCAACACCTGGAAACCACTATTCTACTTTGTGTTGCTATGAATTTGACTACTTTCAGTAGTTTTCCTATAGTTAAAAACTCTTTTAGCCCACTAGCCCAGCATGTAGTAGCTATTAAATAAATTTCTATATTAAATGGCAATTAGTAATTGAAAGGCATTGCTCATGCCAATGGATTAACTATATTTCTTGTATGAACTCATACTACTAATTATTGTTATAATAACTTTGTTAATTCATAGGGAATCTTTTGTTTTCTCGTGTTTTTTATTTAAATTATTTTTCGTGTTGTTTATTTTCTTTTTAGACTGAATCTGGATATGGATCTGAATCCAGCTTGCGTCGGCATGGCTCAATGGTGTCACTGGTGTCTGGAGCAAGTGGCTATTCTGCAACATCCACCTCTTCATTCAAGGTTTGTGATTACGAATGCTTTTCATTAAGGCAATATAAGTTGAGTTTACTGTTAGATGTTGTGATCAAAACTTATTTGATAGTTTTTTGAACTTTTCTACAGTGTAACTTATTTGAGATTGTTATAGAATAACTTTTTAAAGGGTAAAATTATGGCTCCTACAAATATAAAATGAACACATGTTAAAGATTCTATTTCATTCATTTATTAATGAGGTAAGATGTAAACTTAAAAGTTGGTTTAATGGAGAATCTGAAGAATACTGAAATGAATTTGCTAATATATGCAAAACTAGTCAGTATCCACAAATTAATAATCAATGCCTCTGCAAAGTTCATTTGCATCTTTATGAAAGAGACTCATTTGTATTACTCCATTTTCTACTAAAAGAGTTGTAAAATAGCTCAAATATAATGAAAGGCAAAAACTTCTATCTGATCAGGTAACACCCTCCCCGGAGGGTCCCATAGATGATACTGCTTTGAAAGGACACCCAGTAAATATTTTTGCCCATTTCAAAGTCTTACAATTTTCCCTCACAATGTCTAATCTGAAAGTATTAAATGTTATATTAGCAAATTGTCAGGCATTATTTCTTCTTTACTTCCTACAGGGTTATCACTGTCAAGACACTAGATTACTCATTTTCAAGCCTATTCCTAGGAGTATTACATTGAACTAGACAGCTCTTCTTATCCCATGCCCTCAGTGATAAATTGCAGAACTTAAAAGATGATGGAATAGCATAAGATCAAAAGTCTAGTTTTGTTTCACTTGAGTTACATCCTCCCTTTTTGTGTTTTGCAGAAAGGCCACAGTTTACGTGAGAAATTGGCTGAAATGGAAACCTTTAGAGACATTCTATGTAGACAAGTTGATACTCTACAGAAATACTTTGATGCCTGTGCTGATGCTGTCTCCAAGGATGAACTTCAAAGGGATAAAGGTTAATTAGGCTATTACCACTATTTTTACTTTGAGAATGAATGGATTTAAAGCCTCTTGATCTTAAAGGGTAATGTCTTTAAGTGATAAGGGTAATTATAGTCACTTCTGCTGCAAACTCCCAATGTAACAGATTTCAGTGTCCATGTGACTTAGATATTTGAATAACACATACTAATTCATTTCTGATCATCCATACCAGATGCCATTGAAGACTTTTAAATGATGCTCTTTATTCCATTTTTAAAGGCGTCTGTTATCTTGTTAATATGGAGTATTTCACATTGTTATGTCTAATAAATTTACCCCATGATCACCCTTAGAGGACACAAACATATATCCTCCACATCTGGAATCAATCAGTTGATCTCTTTCTCCCTCTTCTTCTTTCTCCCTCTTGTCCCTTTTTCTTTTCATCTCCTTTTTTTCTCTTTATCTTTCTCTTTTTCAGTCTTAGTTCCCTCCCTCCCTTTGCCCTTTTTCTCATAGAAGAAATCAATAATGGAGCTATATATATACATTTAAAAATGATTTCTAGTGAGTTTTTATTTAAAAGAAAGAAGATATGATCTTCAATTAACTTTTAACGTAAAGTTTAAAGTTACTTTTCCTTTGTTAGTACTGAAGATACTGCTACTTCAGTATCTGTTCTTCAATTTTTGTCTTAGTTTACTGTAAAGGCAATAATGAACTACTTTAGCAGTATTATTAAATGTTATTAAGGTCATTCCCAGTATTAACTAGATTGCTTGGCATGATTTCATTTCTTGGTCTTATTAAATGGGTTTGATCTGAGTTCAAATTCTTTTTGTCTTCCCTGTTCTTCATTTCCTGTTTCTGTCTTCTTTTGGATTACATACTTTTTTATAATTTCGATTTATCTCTTTTATTGACTTCTTAGCTCTAACTCTTTGTTTTGTTACTTCCATGGCTACTTTTAGATTTACAGTTTGTGTATTTAATTTATCAGTTTACAGTCAAGTAATAATATATCATTTCATGTACAGTATCAGAACCTTCTAATAATGTATTTCAATCTCTCCCCACTGCTGAGGCAAGACTCCTCTGAGTTCTCCAACCAATTCCTTGTGAATTATGAGGTTTTCTGGTCTGCATTGTGGGAACAGCTACTTTTTCCTGCCCCTGTGTAAGCTTTGGATACTGTTCCCTAGAATCCTTTTGGAAGGTTCTTTCCCTGACGTCTGTAATTCCTTTACCTGCATGTGTTGTCAGTACTCTGCTGAATATCAAGGGGAACCTTCTGCCAATCTCCAGCATTGTCTCTGTAGAACTC
Source organism: Cynocephalus volans (assembly GCF_027409185.1). Classification (NCBI taxonomy): domain Eukaryota; kingdom Metazoa; phylum Chordata; class Mammalia; order Dermoptera; family Cynocephalidae; genus Cynocephalus; species Cynocephalus volans. The sequence goes on along the minus strand of NC_084461.1, from coordinate 63,478,391 downwards.
TCTCCTCTTCAGTATTTTGCCTGTGAACTCTAGTTGCCTTTTTCCTCTTTGGACTCTGTGTTTCATCTCCTCATCTCATAGATTCTACCAGGCACTTCCTGGGTTTTCACTCCTTACCGTACAGCTTGGAAACTCCCAAGGCAGCCCACTAGAGCAGTCAAAGAGCTCACCTCATTTGTTTCCCGACTCTCAGGGCTCATTGTCCTTTGTTGCCTGATATCCAATGTCTGGAAAATCATTATTTCATGTATTTGTTCATTTTTTTAGTTTCATGCTAGAGGGTTAATTATTCCATTCTTGTTATTCCATCTTGACCAGAAGCACAAATTCATATTCTTCTTAAGTACTTAATTTTACCTAAATTAAGTAGTCTTGAAGTTCTTTATATTTAGTACACTTTAAGTTTTTGGTTCTCTAACATTTGATTATTTTTCTCTAAAAGTAAAGGCAGTCAGACTTCTATTTCCCATTTATTTTTTTTAAAAAGTATACCTTTTGTCAAACATTGCACATTACTTTTTTTTGCTTATAAATGGCCCTTTAAACAAAAATGGGATACATGCAGAATTGGATTCATTGTTTATCTTTAAATGATCCACACCAATAGTGTTTGAAGGATAAAAGTGATGATGGAAGAGGTAGAAGTTGTGATAAAGTGATAACCAGGTTGTGTAGAAGATTTGAAAAGTAATTTTAGCGATTACTCTGAATCCTTTCTGTTATGTTTAAATAAACAGCAACAGTGTAGACTAATGTATTAGTTGGCTAGGGCTGCCATAACAAAATACCACAGACTGGGTGACTTAAACAATGAATTTATTTTCTCACAGTTCTGAGATTAAGGTGCTAGCAGGGTTCATTTCTTCTGAAGGCCTTGGGAGAGAGATCTGTTCCAGGCCTCTCTCCTTGGCATACAGATGGCTGTCTTCTCCCTGTGTCTTCACATCATCTTCCCTCTGTGAATCTTTGTATCCAAATTTCCTTTTTTTAGTGGATACCAGTCATATTGGATTAGGGCTCACCATAATGACCTCATTTTAATTTATCTTTTTACATACCCTGTCTCCAAATACAGTCACATTCTGAGGTACTGGGTGTTAGGACTTCAACATAGGATTTAGGGGAGCAGACACAATTTAGTTCATAACAACTGATTTCCCTATAAATGCTGTTTAAGAAATCCTGATGTTTTTAAGAATACATGCTGGGTAAAGGTCAAGAGCATGAGCCCTAGTTTCCTACTTTGGTAGATCAGAGTTGCTGATCTTAGTCTACCAAAACTAAGTCTATGACTAAAAGAATTTTAGGAATCATTGTTCATCATTTTGTGGGTCATTGAAATAATAATCCCAACTTCTTCTTTTATTTATTTTAGGTGTTCAGAGTTTTCATATAAAGTGTTTTATCAGAATTGCTAGTAAGTCAGTCTTACCTGACCTCCCACCACTGTGACTCCCATACACACTTCAGTAAGCTTTAATTAACCTTTTAGATCTAGATACTCTGGGGATTACAGAAGCAGAGGACATTACTTCTTACCTAAATATATTGTTTGATTTTAAAAACAAGATATATATACCACATTAAAAGTAAAGGTTCTTCTAATCTTACTCTTCTATTCATTATTAATTTAATGACTTGAAGTATATTACTTAACATTTCTCAACATCTGTTTCCTCAACTGTAAAATGGATATTATACCCAGCACCTGTGGTTGTGAGAATTAAATGAGGACATGTATGTTAACACTGTGTTTAACAACAAAAACTCAATAAATAATAGCTACTATTATTCATGTGGTTAATTTGGGTTGTTGCAGGGGTAGGGGAAGCAGGAATGCACAAGATCCAAAGATAAGATTTAACAAAATATATTTGAATGATGTAAGGGAGGCCAATGTGATTGGGATGGAGGATTTGTATTAGGACGGTGGTTTCAAACCATGTCCAATATCCCTGAGAGTTCCTTAATGGTGCCTCAAGTGTGCAAAAGGAGTTATTTGTTAGGAAGGAAAGGGGCAAAGGCCCCTCTTTTAGCTAGGATAGCTCTTGTTTTCATCAGTTTTATATATTGAATATTGGGCTTAAAAAAAAAAATTGAAAATCCCTGTTTGGTGCTAGTAGGCTATTAGGTGGAGAATATTGAATATAAGAGCAGTTGGGATTTAATCTAAAAATTGATTTAACTTTTACATTGGTAATTTGGAAAGTTAGTTACTGATTAGGCAAGGACACAAGTTGAAATTAATATTTTTAAAAGATGAATCATTGTAGATGATTGTAACATGGATTGGAATGGTGAGATATTTAAGATAGAAGAAAATCATGTAGTAAACCATTGTAGTAATCTATGCATCAGTAAATGAGCCTCTGGACCAAGCATGAAGAATAGAGAGGAAACGCAATAAAGGAAAGTCACCATGATTAATTTTTATACTGTTTTATAGTATAAAAATGTACTGTGTGCTATGTTAAATACATTAATTATCTGATATAATTTTACAATAGGCTTATTATGTAGATGTTAGTATTAAACCCTTTTTGCAGGAGAGAACTGCATAGAAAGAAGCTAAGTTAGCAGTGTTTGCACAGCTGGTCTGTTTATGGAGCTACTTTTAGGTATTTTGAGTTTTAGTAGTAGACATTTCTTTGGAGGAATTCTAGCAGAGTTATGAGGCTGGTGCTAATGTAAGAAGTCATTAGTATAAAAAAATAGTTGAAGTCAAAGCAGTAGATAAATTCCCCTGGAGTGAAAGAACAAATATCTGAGGAAGGAGACTTGACAGGACTCCCATAGCTAAAGAACAAAAGGAAATCTGATTTTTAAAACAAATATAAAATAGAGACATGGTTAAAAAGATGGGAGATTCATCAAAAGTGTTCAAAGTTGGCAAATAGGAATTTCAGTGGAAGCATATTGTTAGAATAAATATGAGAGTCAAAAAGTTCATGGAAATATTTGTTTTATCTTTTAATTCTATTTTTCCACAAACTTTTTGAAGTCCCTCATAAAATCTGGAACAAACATAATGAAATATATGTTGCTGTAGGAAAATGTGCATAAAGGTAGAAGTGAGGGATGGGTGGTAAGCTGCATTAATTTTTTATTGATAAGGTGCAAAAAAAAAAAAAGTGGGGAAATTCGAAAAGACCCTGGGAAGTGAGGTAAGGATCTTAAAAGGTACTTGAAGTTTGTATTTGTGTCATTATGCCAGAGAACTAATTTAGGGATAGTTGCATTGTAACTTCAATTGATATAGTAAGCATGGTTTATATCCCAAAGCAAAAGATGCAGGGAAAATAAAGGTAAAGAAAAGGCAGAAGATTTAAATTCTGTGGTAACAAATATACTTGTCCAAAACCAACCTACAACCTAATAACTCTTCAGGATTGGTTTTATTATATATTGATGCCTTCCATGAAGTGTAATATTGCAAGGAAGAGTAATATTCCTTTTTAGTGGTAATTTTTTAAAATTAATATTCTGTGTTAACCAGCCTAAGAGAGAAATGAGCAAGAAACTTTTTTTTTTAAGTGGGATTGGTCTTTTTATTTATAGAGCTTAATTTAGCAATTCTGAAGTTGAAGGTACAGGGACAAGCATACATGGGTGATCCAGTAATGTGTCATTTGTAGGCTTGCTTGGAGATTACAAAATTGAGAATATATATCATGGATGATGAAGAAAACATAGGAGGAGCTAACCATTAAGGATAACAAAGTGAATCTTTTGTAACACAAAGTAGATACTTGATGAGGTGAGTGAAGTACAAGCCATTCAGTAATATGTAAGAGCAGGTAAATCAAGTAGTATTGAGTCAAGGTCAGAATCTTGTCTGATGATGAGTACTGATTTTAAAACGGAGCAGTGCACTGTGTTGATGGATTTCTTAGAATCGATCATATTTGTAAATGATTGATGAGGAAATGAAGATCCATAGAATCGGGCAAAGTGGTTAATCTTAGGACTAAGGTGTCTGCAGAAGTTTCAGTATGTGTATTTAAGTCTGTAAGAATGATGGAAGTGGAAAAGAAAAATGTCAATTGGATATTGATGTCATTCAGCCAGGTAGAAAAGAATACAAGGTATTAGTAAATAATAACAGGTTATTGATACAAATGAGTAGCAAGTGATGAAAAAATGAAAGAGTCCAGTAATTAGAAAATGGCAGTACAGAGTCAGGTATTTTCCATGGTGATTTCTACCATTTGGCCAAGGAAGAGAATAAGGTATCAAATTGGGCTCTGCATCCACAGGAGAGAAAGCTAAAGTGGATAAGATGTTCATTGTGGAACCAAAGTATTCCTGATGTAAAGAGATACAGGCAATAAGCAAGACATTGGAATGTAGGTGACTTCTGTAGAAAAGGAGTTGCTCAAAAGATAGTAAACTAAATAAGCCATAAAAAGCTTGATAAAATCAGCAGAAAAGTTTGGGGGGTTGAGTTTGCATTATGAGTGGAATACATAGTACAGAGGACTAAAGTATGTTAGCAGTAGAAAACAAGATAGTACTTAGAGGAATGGTATGCAAAAGGAGAACACAAGGGATTCTGTTTTCTTCTGGAATAAGAGAAGTTAAAAGGGGTGTCCGTGCATAGAAGTACATTGGGATGAATAAAAATTGATATCATATCTGCAAATCATTATATTTTCCCTGCATATCCAAAATAGTAGATTTAAGAACTCCCAGAGGCAAGCTAAAGTATCCACTGCATGTTAGGTATCATTTTACAGTCCCGCTCAGCCCTTCTAGGCCTCTTGTAGAGTTATGAAATGGCCCCAAGAGAGGTAGGAAGAGATAGGAAGACTAAAGGGTAAACTAATTTATAACTTGATCCTTTCCTTACTCAAGTGAGAATGGATATAGTTTTAAAGTAATGTATTTAAAGACATTTCACAGCATATTTATTGAGCATACCTTGATAGCCAATGAAAATACAAAGATGAATAAGATCTTTTACTCACAGAATGAAGAGTATATTGACTCAGTTGAATATACAAATAAACTGATTTAAGTTCTATTTATTTTCATCCTACTATCCTTATATGTATTTTATTTAGTGGTGGAAGATGATGAAGATGACTTTCCTACAACACGTTCTGATGGAGACTTCTTGCATAATACCAATGGCAATAAAGAAAAGTGTAAGTAATACATTTTTTCCCTCAGCTAGATAAAATATGCTTTCTGAAGTTATATAATAACTTACTCTATAACAAAGAATAGTTACCTAATTGAGTAATTTTTAAAAAGTAGTAGAATGATAAATGTTTAGGTGATAGATATGCTAATTATTTTGATTGGATAATTATATAAAATATGCATGTATCGAAACAACAAACTGTATCCCTTAAACATATACAATAAAAAAAAGTTAATTTAAAAAAAGGCAGTTGAACTGCTGGAATCTTCTGCTGGAAACGACGTGGGTAAAAATCACATTTTGATGTTGTACAATAATGGCAACTTACTGTCTAACAAAGTCTCCTAAACATTGACCCCTTCATTTAAGCAGTATTTGAAAAAATTTGTTTCTAGTACTGAAAAAGTTATTTTACTTAGGGGAGAAACATGGAACATGACTTGAACTATTAATGCTTGAACATGACTTGAACATTTCACAGCATAATTGTTTATAGACCCAGGAGCAGGGTGGTTTGTTTCATATAGTGTTTTATTAATTGTTGCTCCATTTATAATGACTAACTCATTAGAAGGAATTCTGAATTGTTCATTACTGTGGTTGATAGTCAATGTTATTCTTTTAACATATTCCTAAGAAAATTTTTTAAGTTACCAAAAAAAGCCTTTGTGAAAAAAATAAGTTAATCTAGTTGTGCTTATTTTTGCCAAAGTTATAAAACAATGTGAAGTAAATCCTGTGGCTGTGGCACATTTTCAGATCATTTCTTCAAACATTTGTATGCAGGGAAATAATTTTCTCTTTCAGAGATCATATTGGAATATTCCATTATTGATACTAAAATCTAATGCTTCTTACTGCCCCCCAGCTCTTCCTTCTTTTCTCTCCCTGTAACTTATTTTCATCATGATTCTCTCCTTTTTTATAACATACGCTCTTCCCAATCTTGCAAAATACTACTTAAAATTATAGCTTTTAACTTGGGACTGAAATGTTGAAACCTATTGAATCATCCAGATTTATATATCTTTATGGAATCAGAGAATTATTTTGAGAAATTCTTTCAGTTACATTTTAATTTCACAATGAATAGTTTCCTTTAATAGAAAAAAATACTTTGTTTGGATGTGGAAAAAATTATTAGAAGAAGTTGTAAAACTCCCAGTCTCCTGATCCTTCATCTCACATGCACTCAGCTACCCCACCTACATTCCCCAAAAGAGAATGGAAGCTCATTTTCTGTGGAAGTTGCACTGGAGAGTTGACTCAGTTGAATATACAGGTATTCCTGAATCTAGAACACAGATTCAGCAAAAGATAGGAGTATTGTCCTGGCAATAAAGTGATTATCGTAGAAGGAGAGAATAGATCTATGGTTACTAGAAGTGGGAAAGGGGAAGGGGGAGGAAAGTTAGGAAGAAATTCAGTAATGAACACAAATAATTACAATTTGCAATGATGAGCATGCTAACAATACTGATTTGATCATCACATATTGTCTCAAATACTGATAGTCAACTCTGTACCCTATAAACATGTATAATCAATTATGTTTCAATTAAAAAAATAAAGTGATAAAGTAGAAATGTAAATACTGATTATTAAGATCTGATCACCTCATTGTTCTGCTTATCTCCAAGAACTCTGGTAACCAGGGACTAAATGAAGGTCTGTACACTGACAGATGCAATCCCCAGCCCCCTTCTCTCACACTGTTTGCAGAAAACCTATCACTGGACATATATTTTCTGACACAGAATCAGAAGGGAACTCTGGAGAAACTGGTGATGGAGAAAGGAACTTTTAGATTTTGGGAAATCCACCATAAAAAAGCTGTTTTACTACTGCATCACCCTTCAATTAAGTCCACTAGTGGAAAAGCCTTGCTTGTGCATACAGAGCTTCCAATACCTAACTCTTAAATATGAACAGATAGCAAGATCTCCACACATTTGAGAAAAGCCTCCAAGATGAAAAACAGAGACCAAAACATGCAAATTATAAAAACTCAGGCAACACAGGAAGCAAAAGAAAACTATACTTAATGTCCTTAATAAGAAAAATAATTTTATCTCTGATATGAAAGGACTCTTGGAAATTAATAATTACCAAGGTAAGAATTTTTTTAAAAAATACTTATTGGAAGGGTTGGCCTGTAAAGTTGAGGAAAATTCTTACAAAATAGAAGAAAAAGATAAAGAATTGAAAAAGAGAAGAGAAAATTTGAGCACCAACCCAGGAGACTGAACATTGACTAATATGAGTTCCAGAAAGAGGGGCCGACCCCGTGGTGCACTCGGGAGAGTGCGGCACTGGGAGCGCAGCAGCGCTCCCGCTGCGGGTTCGGATCCTATATAGGAATGGCCGGTGCACTCACTGGCTGAGTCCAGGTCACGAAAAAGACAAAAAAAAAAAAAATTTTTTTGCAGAAAGAGGAAACAAAAACAGAGAGGGAGAATTATCAAAGAACGAATATAAAAAAATTTCATAGAACTGAGCGTTTCAAGTCTCTTGATTGAAAAGGGATCACTGAATACCAAACGTACAAATGGAGATGGGGGAACAAAATAAAATCCTCACCAAGGTGTAGGTCGTCATCCTGACAAGAGATGAAATCATCCTTAAGAGGATGGGGGTTGGAGAGTAGGTGAAGTTATATACCAAAAATTAAGAATTAAAATGACATTTGCCTTCACAAGAGGTTAAACATTATAAGACAATGAAACAATGCTCTTCGTGATTCCTTGTGAAAATTACTTTGAGCCTTAGGTTCTATACCCAGCCAGTCTTTTAATAAAATATGACAGTGAAATAAAGATATTTTGAGATATTTCAAAGTCTCAAAAATTGATTTTCCCTGCACCTTTAGCAGGAAACTACTATTCCACCAAATGAGCCATAAACCAAGAAAGAGGAAATCATAAGATCCGGAAAATAGGGTCTTCAGCAGAGGAACAAAGAAAAGGAGGGAGTCCGTGGGATCATAGCAGATGGAAATCCCAGGACACATACCTTTGTAACTATGTAGCAGATCTAGAGACCAGCCAATCCATACTGAAATAAACAATAGAGGACACAATGAGGGAAGACCCCTGGAAAAAGAAACAGAATTGATAGATTAATAAGTATGTTGGGCCACATAAAAGATACTATTGTCTAGGGGTGGTGGGGGAGGGGGGCACAGTTTTATTAGCGTGTACTCAGACTTTAACATGTGTCAGAATCACCTGTAGGGCTTGTTAAAATACAGAGTTTTGAACCCCGTTCTCAGAGTTTCTGACTCAATAGGTCTGGGGTAGGTCCTAAGAATTTGCATTTCTAACAAGTTCTCAGATGATGCTGATGCTGTTTGTCTGGAGACCACACTGCGGGAACCACTATATTCTCGTGTTTGAGAAAAATTAGTGATACACAGAAAACCTAGCAATTGAAAGGGCCACAAAAACCAATAACATTGTATAATATTGAATATACTAATTATCATGATTTGAGCAAAAAATTTAAAAATAAATTTAAAAAAATAACAAAAAAGGAAAACCCAACAACTGTTTTTTACCTAAGCAGTTTATAAACTCCAGGAAGACCAAAAAGACAGTCATCAGTGTTTACATGGTCATAATTATGCCAACCATAGATATCATTTTAACCAAAAGTAGCATTAAAGCCCTATCAAAAGCGTAGTAGTAAAGGAGTGATGCTTACAGAAGTGAATCTTTACTTACTGTAATACGAAATCCATAGATAATGTAAAACTGAAATATTAGTGTGTGTGTGTGTGTGTGTGTGTGTGTATATATATATAGTATTTAAGAAATACAGGGTTTGGTAATTGCCAGAAGAAACATCTATAAGAGTTTAAAGTAATCTGAAGGATGAGAAGAAGTGAGGTAGGCTGTCCCTCTATTTCAGTTTAACTCTTTAGTTCTATTTGACTTTCAAACTAAGAGCAATATTACTTTGACCAAAACATAAAAATTAGTTTTAAAAATAAATCCCCTAATTATATGTAGTTTCTGTACCCTCCTTCTCACCTCCTAATTCTTCAAAAAAGGGAAATTTGAAACCGAGCAATAGAAGATAGGGTAATTAAAGTCATTTAGAGAAATGCTCTACAAGAAGTCTGCAGAATTTTAAAAATCATGAGTCATGTTTTAAGTACACTTGTGGAGTTTACTGTGAAATAATTCTTAGTGTTGACAAAAATTATCTCTTGTCAACCACCATAGATGGAAAGTGTTTTTCTATGGTTAACATCTAGAAATAAGTTAGTCAGAAGTATTTTATATAATCTAATAAAGTGAGCAGAACATGTAGTCTTAAGTTTGGGACTACTTGATAGTGAATTTAGATTAGGGTATTTCAATCATCTGTCAAATGCAGATATAGTCTTAGTGTTGGATCCAACAAGCATGGAAAAAGGAGAAATGATACTCTGTTTCTGGGAGTGGTCATTATAATGATTCTCATCATTAGGGCCATCTTTAAAGGTTAAGTCTAGATCACATATATTGTGATAGTGAGCATGATAAAGTTTTTCAAAGTTTAGAACTAGCTTACCAACCAACTAGTAAATATTCCTGGAATAGGATGGGGGGCTGGGGCAAAGGCTAGGACAAGAATAAAACTTCCAGAGCTTCTAAGATGAGAAGCAAGACAAAGTAATTTTAAGGTTATCGCAGAAATGTTGGGGTCCTCAATAAGGACAAACACCTTCCTTAATTGTAGTGAAGACCTCAGGAGTTCTAAATCATGGTGAAAGGACAGTTTCCTCAGTCTTTTGTGAACCAAGTTCTTACCTATCTTAATGTAAATTTTGTTCTATTATATTCTAATACTATTTTTTCTTAATTAGTATTTCTATATACAAAAGGAGACATTTGATAGTGATTAAAGGGTCAATCTGTTAAAAAGATACAACAGTTATATGCATATAAAAACAGCCTAAAAGAACGCATTGAATTGAAGAGGAAAAAAGATAATTCAATAGTAATAAGTGGAAACTTCAATACTTAGCCTGCAATAATGGAATCGAACAAGTAGGAAGAAGATCAACAAATAAATGAAAGACATGAACAGTATAAATAAAAAGATCTAAGAGACATCTGCAGAACATCCTACCCACTTGTAGGAGAATGTGTATTCTTCTCAATGGCACATGGAACCTTCTCCAGGATAGAACTTATGCTTGGCCATAAAACAAGCCTCAACTAATTTAAAAGGGTTGAAATCATACAAAGTATGTTCTCTAACCACAGTGGAATGAAATTAGAAATCAATAATAGAAAGAAATTTGGGAAAATTCACAAATATGTGGAAATTAACACACTCATAAATGAGCAGTTGATCAAAGGAGAATCACAGGAGAAATTAGAAAATACTTGGAGATGAATGAAAGCAAAAAAAACTTACCAAAACTGATGGGCTGCAGCTAAAGCAGTACTTAGAGGAAAGAAGAAAGAGAATAGAAAAACAATATAGAAAATCAATGAAACCATAAGTTGGTTCTTTGAAAAGATAACAAAATTAACAAATCTTTAGTTAAACTGATGAAGGAAAAAAAGAGAGAAGACTGAGATTGCTAAAATCAGACATGAAAGGGGGGACATTACTACTGACCTTCCATAAATAGGATTATAGGGGAATTCTATAAATATGATGCCAAAAAGTTTGATAACAGATGAAATTGACAAAGTTCTAAAGGGTACAAACTGCTGGAACTGACACAAGAAGAAATGGAAAAATCTGAATAGACCAGTAATAAGTAAAGAGATACAACTAGTAATAACCTTCCCACAAAGAAAAGCCCAGGCTCAGATGGTTTCATTGGTGAATTCTACCAAACATTAAATAAGTATTAATACCACTTTTTCACAAACTCTTCTAAAAAATAGAATAGGAAAGAGCACTTACTAATTCATTATCTCTGGGGTCAGTATTACTGATGCTAAAATCAGACAAAGATATTACAAGGAAACTACAGACCAGTATCTTATGACTATAGATGCAAATCCTCAACAAAATGCTAGAAAACTGAATCTAGCAACATATAAAAAGGATTATACACTGTGACCAAATGGAATTTATCCCAGAATGCAAGGTTAGTTTAACATTTGAAAATCAATTAATGTAATGAATGCATCATATAAGTAAAGACCAAAACCACAGTTATACCAGTAGATGCTAAAAACTCATTTGACAAAATCCAACACACCCATTCATGATAAAAACGCTCAGAAAACTAGGAATATATGCCCTGATAAAAACGGTATCTGAAAAACCCACAGCTCACATCATACTTAATGGTGAAAGACTAAATGCTTTCTCCTTAAGATCACAAACAAAACAGGCATATCCATTTTTGCCATTTCTATTCAACATTGTCTTAGATGTTCTAGCCAGGACACTTGGGCAAGAAAAACAAAAGGCATCCAGATACAAAACTATGTCTATTCGCAAATGCCATGATCTTCTATAGAAAAAATTGTAAGGAATTCACTAAAAAAACACCTACTAGAACTAATAAATGAGTTCAGCAAGCTTACAGCATATAAGATCAATATACAAAATGTGGATTGTTTTTTTATGCACTAGCAGTGAATCATCTGAAAATGAAATAAACAATTTTATTTGTAATAGTATCAAATGGAATAAAATACTTAGTAAGTTTAACAAAAGAAGCACAGACATTATAGTCTGAAAACTCCAAAACATTATTGAAAAAAACTAAAGAAGACCTAAGTAAATGGAAAGACATCTCATGTTCGTGGATTAGAAGACTTAATATTGTTAAGAATTCAGTACCCCCCAAATTGATCTATAGATTCAATGCAATTCTAATAAAAATCGCAGGTAGATTTTTTTGCACTGACTTAGAAGCTGATCCTCAAATTCATATGGACATAAAAAGGACCCAGAATCACCAAAACAATCTTGAAAAAGAACAGAGTAAGAGGATTCACACTTCGTAATTTCGTAACTTACTACAAAGCGACAGTAATCAAGACGGTGTGGTATTGGCATAAGAATACACATATAGATCAATTGAATAAAATTGAGGGTCCAAAAATAAATCCTCACATTTATAGTTAATCAGTTTTTCACAATTGTACCAAGACAATTCTGTGGGGGAAAAAACTAGTCTTTTCCACAAAGGATGCTGAGGCAGCTGGATATCCAAATGTAAAAGAATGAAGTTGAACCCTTTCTCACACCACATAGAAAAACTAATTCAATGGATCAAAGACCTAAATATAAGAGCTAAAACTATAAAGCTCTTAGAAGAAATATAGGAGTAAATCTTCGTGACCTTGGGTTAGATAAAAGCTTCTTAACTACGACACCAAAAGCACAAGTGACAAAAGAAAAAAATAAATTGACCTTTATCACAATAAAAAACTTTTGTTTCAAAGGATACTCTCAAAAAACTGAAAAGATAACTCAAAGTGGGAGAAAACATTTGCAAGTCATACATTTGATAAGGGATTTGTATCCAAAGTATATAAAGAAATCTTACAAATCGGTAATATACAAATATCTCAATTTAAAAATGGGCAAAGCATCTGAATAGCTATTTCTCCAAAGAAGATTATGTAAATAGCCAGTAAGCACATAAAAAGATCCTCAAAGATATGAGGAAAATGCAAAGCAGAACTGTAATGAGATACCACTTTACACCTGCTAGAATGGCTATAATCAGAAAGAAATAACTGTTAGTGAAGACCTGCAGAAATTAGAACCCTCATACACTCTGATAGGAATGTAAAATGGTAGCTGCTTTGGAAAATAGAATGGCAGTTCATTAGAAGGTTTAACAGTAGAGTTACCATTTGACCTAGAATTCTACTGCTAGGTATATATGCAGGAGAAGTGAAAATATACATCCATATAAAAACTTGTACATGAAGAGCAGCATTATTCATAATAGCCCAAAAGTGGAAATAACTCAAATGTCCATCTACTGATGAATGGATAAACAAAATGTGATATATCCATACAATGGAATATTATTCAGCCATAAAAGGGATAAAGTACTGATATATGCTGTATAACATGGATAAACCTTGAAAACATTGTTAAGTAGTAGAATCCAGTCACAAAAGACACTTATTGCATTTTTATATGTAATGTCCAAGAGAGGCATATTGTAGAGGCGGAAAATAGATTAGTGGTTGCCTAGGTCAGGGGAATTAGGGAAAATGGGGAGTGACTGCTAATGAGTATAGGATTGGGGGTGAGGGGGGAGCAGGGGTTGATGAAAATGTCTAAAAATTGCTTATGGTGATGGTTGTACAACTCTAAATATACTAAAAATTATTGAATTGTACATGTTAAACGAGTGAATTTTATGGTATGTGAATTATATCTCAATAAAGCTATATTTAAAAAGATTAAATAGGAGCTGGCCAGTTAGCTTAGTTGGTTAGAGTGTGGTGCTGATAACACCAAGTTCCAGGGTTGATCCCTGTACTGGCCAGCTGCCAAAAAAAAAAATGACTAAATAAATAAGGCAACTTAAAACTCAGGTCTTTTGGCATCTAAGTTTAGACTAAATGAATCTAGAGTCTATTTAGATTGTTTATTTATATCTACCATGAATAATATTACCAAATAATATTACAATTCTTGTTTCTAAACCCTATTTTCTTATGATTAAGTTGTATTAACTGTTGAAGATGGCCACTTCTGTGGATTTTTAATATCTATTATATTTTCCAGTTGTCACATTTAACTCTATTTCTAGTCATATTTTCTGACCAATTTTCCAACTTATATCTAGTCCTATTTTGTAAATAATTTACAAGAGCATTTTGTCATGTCATCTACTCTATAAAATAATGTAAGTAAATACTAATTGATTTATCAAATCAAATTATGCTCTTGATGAAACTCACTGAGAAGAAATTTAATGTTAATGGAATACGCGTTGCTCTAGGAAACCTGAGTATTATCCTGTGCTCTCCCACCACCTGGTCTGTGTACACGTGCTTGTACATTAATTGTCCAAACAAAGAATTTGAACTACAAATCATTTAATCCCCTTTTAGCTCAGACTTTTTATATGAGAATATTTTAAATTCAGTTTTTTAACCAACTGCAGCTTATTTTGTTAGAATAATCATATGTAAAATAGGCTTGCAGTCCCAAACCAATTAATTGATTGTTGACCCTGGTATAGTTGATATCATGGTCATGTTCTTCAGCAATGTTTTCTCTTTGTCATGGTAGACGGGTGAGGAGAGGTTTAAAGTTTCCATCCTGTATGTTCAGAAGGATTTCTCCACCAATCCCTTTTTCTGCCCCTGTGTGTGGGCATACACAAGACCATTTGTAGTACTTCATGTGAGGAAATGAAAAATCTCAACCACAGAAACTGGGGATTCCCTTTTAGATTGCCTACCATTCAGAACACAGTGCAGAAGTCTTAATGAAATGAGAGGATTCCAAATCTCTCAGCTTCTGTCAGCATTTGTTTTTATTTTTAACATGTTGATGTTAGCTTTCAGATCCCTTGATTTTCTGAATATTAGTACCTTTAAAAGAATTTTGAAGTGTGTAAGGGCAGAGTTAAACTGATAGAGCCATAAATCTGAATGATAATCTTTGGAGCCTAAGTACTTACAAATCTAAAATTATACATTATTTTGTAATTTTTTCCATTTCTGCCCTTCATGTGCATGGTTACATATTTTCAACTTCATTTTACTGCTGTGTATAATTTTCCCAGAGGAAATTAAGGCATCTCAGCTTGTCTCTTTAAGAACTTGTTCCCCTCACCTTCAGCTGAGACATTCAGATGAGTGTGCCGATCTAAAATTATCAACTACTTGAGTTAAGTTTTTCTGTCAAAATTAATATGGTTCTGCATTATAAGGTATAAGACACTTGGAGCAAAAATCAAAGTAACCAATATTTAGAGGATCCTAGTGGATGACAAATTAAGATGAAATTTTGTCTTCATAATTTTCATTTCCTAACAGATGTAACATGAGAGAAATTTATTTCAAAGGCCTTAACTGGGTTTGGGACCCTAATTTTCAACTGTTTGAAAAGTTTAAAAATCAATTACATAACTCCTGTATCATTATGAAAAGGATTCAAGGTGGCTGCTTCTGAAAGTATTATGTGTGCCTGAAGAGGTACATTTCTATATTTCAAGTTTTTTCAAAGACATTTCATGTTGTTCTTTCATCTTGTACTGACTCTTAAGTATATAAATTAGCAAACATTTAGCAGTGAGGACCCATTATTACAGTTGCACACATTCTCTTATATTTGAATTTCTAAGTTGATTATTGGTAAAAACAGTAATTTGTAATAAAATGGGAATCTTGGTAAGAGTGATGGAAAATATAAAAGTTACAATGACAGAAAGGGCTTTTAGTCTTATAAAGAAAATGTAAGTTTTTTAAAAGCTTTATTGAGGTATAATTGACATGCCACTTAAAGTATACAATTTAATAGGTTTGGATATTTTCTTGAAACTGTTAACAGGATGGTTAACATGTCTGTTACCCTCAAAAAGTTTCCTTTATTCCCTTTGTCATCCCTTCCTCCTTCCATTCCCAAACAAACACTGATCTATTTTCTGTCACTGTAAATTAGTTTAGATTTTCTAGAATTTAATATAAATGGATTCATTTCGTGTTCTTTTCTGCCTGGCTTCTTTCTCAGTATGAGATTCATCATTTTTGTCTCATGCGTCAGTAGGTAATTTCTTCTCGTTGCTGAATAGTATTCCATTCCATTGATATACCATAATTTGTTTATCCAGTCATTCATTGGTGGACATTTGGGTTGTTTATAGTTTAGGTTATTACAAATAAAGCTGCTAAAAACATGCATGTACAAACATTCATACCCATATATTGCTGAATCATATTGTAGGTGTGTGTTTAACTTTTAAACTGCCCAACTGGTTTTCACCAGCCATCTATGACAGTTCCAGTTTCTGCAGATCCCTATCAACAATATGGTCAGTGTTTTTAAGTTTCAGTCATTCTAATAGGTATGTAGTAGTATCACTGTAGTTTTAATTTGCGTTTCCCTAGTAACTAATGATATTGAGCATTTTTTCATGTGCTTATTTGCCATCTGTATCTTTTTTTTTTTTTTTTTTTTTTGCCATCTGTATCTTTTCTTTGGTGAAGTCTGTTTACATCTTTTGCCCAATTTTTAGAATTGTATTGTTTATTTTCTTATTGTTTAGTTTTGAGATTACTTTATATATTCTGGATACAAATCCTTTATCAGATATATGCCATGCAAAGATTTTCTCCCAGTATGAAGCTTATCTCTTTATTCTCTTAACAGCATCTTCAAGAGCAGAAATTTTTAATTTGGCAATGTACAGTTTATCAGTTTGTTCTTTTATGGATTGTACCTTTACTGTCATAAGAACATATGACTTTATAAAGTTGGAAGTGTCATTTCATTATAAGGATTCTAGTGGAATGATTTCTTATTAGCTATAGAATAAGATTTTGTGTTCTCTTGTTTGCATCTTGTGAGTTTGAAGATTTGTCATTTAATTCAAAGGCTAACCAAGAGTTAAAATTATAAAATGTAAACATAAAAGCCATTTAATATGTGCATTGGTCCTGGACTTAAATTTGGCTATTTATTTTTAAATTTTATATTATCTTATTAAATTCTACAGTTTATCTTCAGATATTTTTAGAATTCTAGTTTTTCTCAAAATGTAAGGTAGTTCTTGCCATAATCAGGTCCCGCTCTAAGCTGTCAAAATATTGTTATTAAAGTATTACTCCTCCTACCACTTGGTTCACTGGGTGCAGCACAGCAAATAGATTTCAGGAAATAGAATCTAGAAAAAAGAACTTGAAAGTATGTATGCAGCCACAAAGCGTTTTTGCTCATAGAGCATGGATGGTAGATTTTTAAATGTTGACCCAAAAGAGGAAAATCAAAATCCAAAAACCTGTCCTGAGCTGCTATTTTTCTAAACATTTTCTAATCTTAAGTTGTGATGAAGAATTATTTCTTCACTAGAAAGATTTTCAGTAAATAACTTTCTTTTTCAGTATTTCCACATGTAACACCAAAAGGAATTAATGGTATAGACTTTAAAGGGGAAGCAATAACTTTTAAAGCAACTACTGCTGGAATCCTTGCTACACTTTCTCATTGTATTGAACTAATGGTAAAACGTGAAGACAGCTGGCAAAAGAGACTGGATAAGGTAAGACTAGTTTTTCTTCCTTTAAAAAATAATTATATTTTACTTAAGTTTTATATATTGACTGAACATTTAAACCAAACTAACTTCTTAGGGAAGTATCTATTGGGTTTGATAGAAGTGGAAGGTTGTACTGCTACTCTGAAACTTTGTGGACATCTTAAACTCATTTTCCTAACAAGATTGATTAGTTGTTTATTAGTTACTATATAATATGCTTTCTTGATAGGATTTAATATAAAGATTTTTGTAATTGTGTTAGTAATGCTTTAGGAGTAATTAGCCATTTAACATTACCCACCTTTACTGTGTAATATAAGAAACTGCATTTAAGTTAAATGAATGAACTTAAACACCACTTTAATAAGTTAAACATTTACTTATTACACTCATAGCTTTTTCCATGGTCATCATGATATCATTTAACATACATTATGTTGTTTGAACATTTGCCCTATGTTCACATTTTCCCACCTTTGTTTAAACTGCAACACTGATAATAATATTATAGTATGAATCTTTATTTTCTAGTGTGAAAAATGGCTCGAATTTGTTTAGTAGGAGAACTTCTGTTAATAACTCAACTTTACTGAAATAGTAAAATGTTAGCACTAAAACATGCCTTAGAGAATCTAGTTCTAGTCCAGTGCCATCATTTCATATAGAAGAAGGAGCTGAGGCCCAGCGACTTGTCCAAAGGTGTTAAGTAGCAGAATTAGAGGAATTTTTCTCTATTCTGATACTTCAGCCCTAGATACCAGGCTAGACATCAGTCAGAATCTTATTTTTCATCAGTAAGTTATATGTCTTACAGTGTTTTGAAGGTCTTTCAATTTGAGCAAGCAATGTCATCACTGGTGTCATGGCAGAATGGCCACAGGATTTGAATAGTACTATGAGTTTAGGAAGGTCCCCATGTTATAGAAGAAAGGAAAGCTGTTCAGAATTCTCAGGTGCAGATGAGAGTAAGCCATAATGACTAGCAATATGTCTTTTAAAATAGGCAATAAGAACATCCTTTTAAAGTACAGACATTTCATTTTCATCTGGAGCTAAACTATTACATCTTCAAAGATTTCAACTCTATACTCAATGTGTATTAAATTTAATTATTAGAGGAATCCCCATGCACATAAAAAATAATGTATTGAAAAACAGGATAATTCCTTAAATCCATTAGACTGTTGGTTCCAGAGTATCATTCAACTAGCTTATTTACAACTTTTTGGCAACTTTCTCCTCTCTTCAGTCATATACACTAACCATACTGCCTCAAAAAATATTCATTAAAAAAAAGAAATGGTTAGAGCATGGCATTGATAACACCAAGGCCAGGGTTCAATCCTTGTACTGGCCAGCTGCAAAAAAAAAAAAAAGACCTAAATAAATTTTTTAAACTTTTTGCATTTTGTAACATGGCTTCCCATCTTTTCAGCATTCAGGCTTCTTATTTGCTGTTGTGTTAGTCCATTTCTATTGCTTATGACATAAAAAACCAGAATTGGGTGATTTGTAAAAAAAACGAAAATTATTGCTTACAGTTTCTGAGGCTGGAAGTCCAAAGTCCAGGGAACACATCTGGTGAAGCCCTTCTTTGGTGGTGATTTCAGTGATGCAGGGTATCACATTGTGAAAATGCGGAGCAGAGAGAGAGATAGCTCCTCATGTTCTCTACTTTTAAAGCACTCAGAACCGTGCCCGTGACCACCATTAAACCATTGATCTAATCACCTCTTCATTGCCCCACCTTTCAATTACCATAATAGGATTTCCCACCCTCAACAGTTACAGTAGGGATTAAATTTGGGGGGGACATTCAACACAAGGCATTCCACCCCTGGCCCCCCAAACTGATGTCCTTTTCACATACAACTACTTTCATTTCACCCCTAGAGTCTCAACTTGTTTCAACTCAAAAGTCCAGAGTTCAAAGTCCCGTCTGTGAAATCAAAACAAGTTGTCTACTGCCAATATACAACAGTGGGACAAGCTGAGGGTACACATTCCCATTCAAAAAGGGAGAAATAGGCCAAAAGAAAGGGGTAACAGGTCCCATACAATTCCAAAACCCAGCAGAGTAGGCATTAAATCTGAAAGCTGGTGAATCATGTACCTTGACTCTATGTTCAAATTGCTCTTTACACTGGTGTGGGGGTTGGGTTCCCAAGTCCTCGGGCAACTCCACTCCTATGGCTTTACTGGTCTGAGGCCATGCTTCAGCCCTCATAGACTGGCATTGCACGCTGGTAGCTCTGCAAGTCTGAGGTCCCACTCCCACGGCTCCACTAGAGGTGGTACTGGTGGGGTTTTTCTGCTGCAGCTCCAACCTTGCATTTCCTCTTGGCATTGCTCTAGCAAAGGCTGTCTGTGGTGATTCTTCCTTTGTAACAGATCTCTTCCTGGGCCCCTAGACTTTTCCATACATCCTTTCAAATCAGGGTGGAGGCTCCCAAGCCTCCACAGCTCTGGCATTCTGTGAGCCTGAAGACTTAACCTCGTGTGGATGCCACTAAGGCTTTTGGCTTAATATTTTCTAAAGCTGTGGGTCTAACCACACCTGGGGCCAATTTAGCCACATCTGGAGTAGTCAAAGCAGGTGGGGTGCCGGTTCTGGAAGCAGCTTCCCAAGGTGGCCCTGTGCAGTGAGCTTTAGAAGGGCACCTCAGGCCTCTTCCCCAAGACCATTCCATCTCTCTAGGCCTCTGGGCCTGTAAGAGAAGAGGCAGCCCCTGAAATGCTTTCCAGGTCTTTTTTCCTTCTCTTGGTAATCTCTTTCTTCTGTATTTATCTCCTTAGCAAAGGGTCCCTGAACTGCACGCTTGCTTTTGTGACCAGGGTGAAAGTTTACCAATTTTTTTGCTCTCTGCTCTCTTTTGAATTATAAATTCTGGCTTTACCTTATGCCTTTTCTGCCATAACTAGCATAGGCTGTCACAAGTAGCCATGCAGCTTCCTGAATGTTTTGCTGCTTAGAAATTTCTTTGACCAAATACCCTGTCAGCACCTTTAAGTTCCACATTCCATAAAACTTTTGGGCATGAACAGAATGCAGCCAAGTTCCTTCCCATTTCATAGCAAGGGTCATCTTTGCCCCAGTTTCCAGTAAGTCTCTCTCATTTACATCTGATATCTTCTTAGTATGGCCTTTAGTATCCCTATTTCTATGAGCATTCTGCTCACCACCATTTAACCAGTCTCTAAGAAGTTCCAAACTTTCCCTGGTTTTCTTGTCTTATAAACTCTTACCTGCAACTAGGCTTTTTCTAGCTTGCTCTTTCATAGCCAGCCTTTCCTCAACACCCAGTTCCAAAGCCGCTTCTACATTTTCAAATATTTGTTATAAGCAAAACCCAACTTCTCTGGTACCAGTTTTCTGTATTGGTCCATTTCTGTTGCTTATATCATAAATACCTGGAACTGGGTGATTTGTAAGAAAATGAAATTTATTGCTTACAGTTTCTGAGGCTGGGAAGTCCAAAGTCCAGGGAACATATCTGGTGAAAGCCGTCTTTGGTGGTGCAGGGTATCAAATTGCAAAAGTGGCAAAGCAGAGAGAGAGATAGCTTCTCGTGTGCTCTTCTTTTAAAGCCCTCAGAACCATGCCCATGACCACCATTAAACCATCAATTTAATCACCTCTTCAATGCCCCATCTTTCATTTACCTTAATAGGATTTCCCACCCTCAGTGGTTACAGTGGGGATTAAATTTTGGGGGGACATTCAATCCAAGGCAGCTGTGTTGAAAAGGGAGGTGGATTTTTGATCACCTTTGGTGTTGTTAATCTTATCCATTCTTTTTCTTTATTAAGTAGCAATAAGTACAGCAAAAACTACTTTTATTGTTTCTCCATGCAATGCTCTTAAGCAAAGAACAGCCAGGAGGGATGGCAGTATTAACTGAAATCTGGAAACAACTGTATTTTGTAGTCATTCTTATAGGTCTTTCTGATGTCAAATCTCATCTTTTCCACTGTTATTTTTTCTCAAGGTTGAAATAACAGGATCCCAGTTACATTTTACATGGAATGTAAGTGTGTGTGTGTCTATGCACACAGTATGTGTGTGTGTATACTTGTATATGTATATATACACACAAAGGTACTTCATAAAGTTCATGGAAAAATGGAATTAATACAAATCTTTCCATGAACTTTCAAAGTACCCTTGTACATACATACATATGTACATATACAGTGTGTGTATATTTTTTGAGAAACATCTCTCTCTATTCAAGAACTTTCTAGTCTTCCCAATAAAGAAGACTTCACAATGAAGAAGACTAGAAAGTTCTTGTATTAGTCCATTCCTGTTGCCTATAACAAAATAGCTGGAACTGGGTAATTTATAAGAAAATGAAATTTACTGCTTTCAGTTTCTGAGGCTGGGAAGTCCAAAGTCCATCATGGTGACAACAGCCCAGGGGTCTCACATTGCAAGATGGTGGAAGCAGAGAGAGAGAGAAAGAGACGTTCCTCTTCTTTTAAAGCCCTCAGAACCACATCCCTGACTGCTATTTTTAATCCATTTACTACTACAAAGTCCGACAATCCAATCACCTCTTTAAGGCTTCACCCCTCAATTACCATAATAGAATTTCCCACCCTCTTAACAGTCACACTGGAGGCTAAGTTTCTCACACATAAACCTTGGGGGATACGATTCAAGCTTTGATGAGTTTGGGGGGGACATTCAATACACTACAGTTCTTGAATGGTAGTCATTTATCAATGAATATATCTTTTAGGTAATCCATAGAATTGGGAAAGAAAGTGCAATGATAACAATATAGTTTTAATGAAATTGTTTAATTAAAGAAGTTCTTGCATGCCTGCTGTGTGTTAGGCTCTAAACTAGGAAAGGGGAAACAGTAATGAGTAGGAGATAGTCCCTCAAGGAGCTTAAAATCTAATGAAAACAATTAAATAGGTGATAATAATAACAGCTATTTAATAGTAGAATTGTTTACATTGTACTTTTTTGTAGATTTATAATGTCAGTTCCAATATTCTTTCAGCTAATTAAAAATCAATGTTATTTAGTGATGGTGATTTTTCTTGGTTACCTGTAATAATAATACTTTCTACTATAAAAGTGTACTTAATTGTTAGCCAGTTATGTCCAAGAAGACCAAAAATTCTGAAATTAAACAATTTATTCACAGGTATATAATTTCACATGCTTTTCATTTTTCCCTAAGTCTTTTTAATATTATTGCTGTGCTGTGCATTTTTGTTTTCTCTTTTTTAAATTAAGGTATAACGTACATACAGTGAAATGTACCAGTCTTAAGTACACTACTTGATGATTTTATTTTACATACACATACACCCCTGGAACCACACTCAGATCAAGATATATAACTTTTCTAGCACCCTTTAAGTTTCCTTCATGCCCCTTCCTAGTCTGTATCACCACCATCACCACCCCAAGAGGTGACCATGGTTCTAACTTACATCATCGTAGATTAGTTTTGCCTGTTCTTGAACATCATATAAATGGAATCATACGGTATACTCTTGTGTCTGGCTTTCTTTTTTCCTCAGCATTATGAAATTCATTCATGTTGTTGGATTTAGGTTTGGGGCTTTTTTTTTATTATTGCTATATAATATTTCATTCTTTTTATTACTATATAGTATTTCATTGTATGATGAATTTTTATTGTATGACTTCAATTTGTTATCCATTTTGCTGTTGATGGACATTTAGGTTGTTTTCATTTTTTGGCGATTATGAGTAAAACTGCTATGAACATTCTCTTACCTGTCTTTTGATGAACATGCACACTTGTTTCTTGGGCACATACCTGGGAGTAGAATTGTTGTTGGTTGATGGGTTCTTAGTGGATATACTGGCAACAGTTTTTCAGAGTGGTTATGTTAATTTATATTCCCACTAGCAAAAGATGACAGCACTGGGTATTGTTGGTGGGTGGGTGTGGGGGGGGGTGGGTGTGTGTGTGTGTGGGTGTGTGTGTGTGTGTGTGTGTGAGAGAGAGAGAGAGAGAGAGAGTGATTTTTGTTTCTAATTTTAGCCATTCCGGTGGGTCTGTAATCCCATTTTCTCTTGAATACACAAAAATCAATTAATGAAATCTTTGAGTCTAATGAACTAACTCATTGATTTGCACTAGCTTTAATTCAGGTATGTTATTTAGAAGTAGTTACCTTTGTGTGAGTTCATTGTGGCCTTTAATGTAGCCATTAAGTGTTTGAAGTGAGTGAATGAAAGTATCAGGTTCTTTACAAGCTTGCTGGATTTTGGTATCAGATTTGACCCAGTACACACCACGGATGGAGAAATAAGTTCAAGATTGGGCCAGGCTTTGTTATTTTAAGTGCTGACTTTGGGTCTTTTAGCCTTTTAGAGCTGTAGGCCCTTATCTATAAAATCAGAAAGTTAAAGGCTTTTTGAGCTCTAAATTACACTCTCAACCAGTAGTGAGAAAGTATAAGAAATTTATCTTTCTTAGGATGTCTTTTTAGCATTCATTGATTTTACCTATTGAGTTCTTTTCTTCCTAGAGTCTATTATTTGCTTTTTTTTCTCTTCATACCAAATAAGTATAGCTCTTACTGGAAGAAAAAATACAGGAATACATAGTAGGCATTTCTCTGGTGCTAATTTAATGTACTTTAGACACTTTGGCAGTTACTTAACCATTTAAACATATAATCTACCTTTAAGGTGATCTTAGTCGTGACTGAAATGGTAGCTTGTATGTAATATAGAACTCAGAGAAAAGTGTTTTCTTGGGCAGAATAATAGTCTTATTTTTCACTGGAGTGGAGTTATTTTTTGGTCAAATTATAAAATTTCAGTGAAATGCAGAGGAAATCCACTTAAAAGACTGCATTGTAATTAAAATGCCCACTTCAAATAATAATAAATTCACTTTTTTTTTAAAATAGGAAATTGAGAAGAGAAGAAGAATAGAGGAAGCATACAAAAATGCAATGACAGAACTTAAGAAAAAATCCCACTTTGGAGGACCAGATTATGAAGTATGAACTTTCATATATTTTTTTATATTTGTAAAGTAATTTCCAAGGCTACAGATGACAGAAACATTTAAACTTTGTTTAATAATTAAAACAAGATGAATGTCTAATAACCAAAATAAAGTCATATTTTGAACGTGTCTAAAATCCATACAAGTGTAGTACTGACACAAGAAAAGATAAATGGTTCAAAACTCCAAAGGGAAGAACACTTTTTTTTTTAAGTGTAAAAACATACCCTAGTTTATTTTTAAATTGTATTTTAATTTGAGATTAAACCTCACAGGGATCTAGTAAAAAAAAAAAAAAAATTGGAGTACCCCAACCATATTCTTCATTACGAGAGAAAGAGGAAGGTGCATTTCAAATAGGTAAAGAAAGGATGTTTATTCAACAAATATGAGTGGAATAAAATATAGATTCCTACATTATACCATACTTTTAAAAATTCAACAATATGTTTAGAAGAGACCACAAAATAATAAAAAAACAAAATATAAATAATTCCTTGGAGAATGCATTTCTAAACATGATACCAAATGTGGAGACTTAAAATGCAGGGCATGGGGATATAACAAGGAACCAGGCAGGCAAGGATCCTGCCTGAAGGCCTCCTTGCATGTATAATGGAAAAATAGACTGGTAAATAGGCAATTACAATAATGTATGCTATGAAGAACTTTTAACCCAGGAAGAGTGTTGAGTTATGGATGGCTTCCCAGAAGAAATAACATTTTAGCTGAAACCTTGAGAAAGAGTAGAAAGAATGTTTGCTCTTAGGGCTGAGAAGAAAGAAAATATCTGGAGGCCAGAAGCAAATAGAGAGCATTTTGCCTCAGGAGAATTGGAAATGCTTCTTCTCCTTGGAGGGCGGAGCCTCCTCAGATTGAGAGGAAGGAGTGGTAAGAGACTGGCTGGGAAGGTCAACAAGAATCAGTTAAGGTCCTGAGACCACTATGGGTTTTAAACAAGAAATTGAAGTTTTCACATTTACAGTTTGGGAAAATCATCCCTGCTTCCTTCAGTGAGACAAATGGATTGAAGGTGACAGTTGTCACTGGGGTATTGGAGACTTAAGTATTCCAGAAATGCACATGAGAATTGAAGGTGGACTAAATTAAAGTAGAAGCAGGAAGAATAGAGACCTGACAAATTAGATATTTGGAAAGTAAAATTAAACGATATGGTGACTGAATGAGGGGAAAGGGAGAAATCCAAGATTAGGTTCAGGTTTCTGCAGATTAGTGTGGAGGTAGGAGAAGAGCAGGTTTTAGACATGTTGCAACTGAGTTGAGACTTTCACAGGAGGTGATCTTCATATTATTAGATATAAAGATCTAACACTTAGAAGGGAGATGGTTTGGTTTGTCTATAAATTTAGGAGTTATAGATGATGACTGAAGCCTTGGAAATGAGTAAGGATGCTGTGGGGAGACCAAGTATGGAACCCAAGTATAGACAGAAGGACGAACCTGCAAAGGAGTCCAATGGGAATGCTTAGAGAGGGAGGGGGGAAATAAGGAATCTGATAGTAGAAAACTCTTCAGAGTTGTTAAGATAAGAAATGCTGCTCTGAGAGCAAGTAAGATAAAGACTGCATAGTGTATAGTAGATTTAGCAATAAGTAGCTTCTTCCCTTGGTAAGCATGATGAAATATAAAGGGGTTTTTTAAAGTCCTTTTTAATAAAGAACATTTTATTCCAATTTAGTTCTTATCCCACAGATTTGCAATTAAAGGAAAAGCTGTTTCATTTGGCAATGCAGGATTTTTTATTGCTATCATTCCCAATCAGTAGACTCCTAAGACTCTGACATTATTGCTTAAGAACCAGGAATCCATATGCACAAAAGCACTGTAGTTTGAATGAATATTACTATTTTTTAAATGTAGATGTAGTTATTATGATCAGTAGAGTTTTAAAAATCATTAGGAAATATGTTTGAGTTTGGAGTAGATTTTGGATATTTTCTGTTTTCTCTGATCAAAGAGACCAAAGTTATACTGCTGTCATTTGAGTGTCTTTGAAATGTTTTGACTTTATAAAGGGAATCCTGCACTCCGGAGGCCTCTGGAATGTGGTTACATTCATTACCCTCATGTCCTAGCTGGTCATTAGATGGTTATATTCATTTTATGATAACTCACTGAGATGTTTACTGTTCTGTGTATGTGTGTTGTATTTGAATAAAAAGTTGGGTTTTGTTTTTGTTTTTTTAAGTGGGTTGTAAGAGACTGAGTCCTCATAACTCTAAAAGAAGAACTGCATTAAATCAAGATTTCTCATATGCCTCTGCCAGATGACAAGAGCATTACATTGTAGTCCTTCCCACCCTTCCTGTGTGGTCCCAGATTATGGTAGGGATGGGATGATGTTGCTAGGTACTTTTTAGTGGACTAATGGTGACTTGGGGTTATCAATCTAAGTGGGAAGATTCCAGCCATTATTCGTGTGTCTTAGATAACCCTAAATCCAAGCCTGGCTTTTCAGCCTCTGCTTTTACCATAATATGAAACTGTTGTTCCACTTACAGTCCACTTATTTGGTTCATCACAGTAGGAACATATCTTGTTTGTTTCCATTTTGCTATTGTTCTTTACTTTCATCTTCTGATACAGCTAAGTATCAGAAGATACTCATGTGAATCACTTGGGAACTTATTAAACATGTATATTCCTGGGCTCCCCAAGACCTACTGAAAAGTAATTCTGGGTAAGAGGGCCTGGGAATTTTCATTGTAACACATTCCACAGGCAATTCCTCAGGTGATTGATGACCATTACTCTGCTGTCTAACCAGACTTTCAAGCATCAGCCCAGCTTTTCTTTTTCCATGTCCTTACTTAGGAATATCCCCCTCCGAATTCCTATCTGCACTTCTCATTGGCTGTAGATCTGCAACTTTGTACTTACCTCTCTGCAATTTTATATGTCTCTGTCATCCCTGTCACAAGTACTCAACTCTGCCACTGTAACACAAAAGCAGCCATAGACAATACACAGATGAATGAGCATGAGTGTGTTCCAATAAAACTTTATTTACGGATACCAAAATTTTAATTTCAAATAATTCCCACATGTCATGAAATGTTATCACTTTTATTTTTTTCCAACCATTTAAAAATGAAATTCTTAACTCACAGGCTGTAAAAATGTAGGTGGCAGGGGCTGGCTAGTTAGCTCATTTGGTTAGAGTATGGTGCTGGTAACACCAAAATCAGGGATTTGGATCCCCTAACTGGCCAGCTGCCAAAAAAAAAAAAAAAATGAAGAGTAGGTGGCAGGCTAGGATTGGCCCATGAGCCAGAGATCGCCAACCCCTGCTCTAACTACTATCCTATCACAGTATTGGTCAATATATAGTAAATATATGAGTACTGAGTTCATTAGTTGTAACACTCATGTGATTTTACACAAAGCATATGTTACTCATCTTTATGATAATATTACCTAGTACACTGACTGCATCATAAATATGTCAATAAATATTTATTGGATCAATTTTCAACTTTTCCCTGGAGTTAATATTGGAGTTTTATCAGTGTTTTCTATTTTCTTAAATCAACTGCTTTTGTTTTTCTTCTGTGTGTTTGAGTAGGAAGGCCCTAACAGTCTGATTAATGAAGAAGAGTTCTTTGATGCTGTTGAAGCTGCTCTTGACAGACAAGATAAAATAGAAGAACAGGTATATCTACTATTAAAAAGTCTAAGCTGAAATTTGTTTTAACACTGTGGGCATTCCTTGATGTATGAGGGTGCTTCAAAAAGTTCATGGAAAGATTCATGTTATCTTTTAATTCTGTTTTTCCACAAACTTTTTGAAATACCCTCATATATTATTTCATAGAAGTCAAATTTGACATAATGTCCTCCAGGCTCATCCATGTTGCTGCAAATACATTTTCGAATAGGTAGAAGAGGATTTTTGAATGTTCCCAACGTAAAGAAATGATAAATATTTGAGGTGATGGATATACTAATTACCTGGAATTGATTATTATACATTATTATAGTATTATTTTATTATAATACATGTATCAAAATATCACTGTACCCCGTAAATATGTAGTTATTGTCAATTAAAAATTTTTTGAAAATAGAATTTGAAAACTGTGAACTTAATAACCTAGAAAATTAACTGTCTACATTGAGTCACAAATGTAGAAACTTTATATGTCAGTTTCTTTACATATCAATTTGCAAGCAATAGAAAGAAGACCAATAATTGTTTAAAGGAAGTATGCATGATTAACATGAACTTACATGAAAATATTCTGCCTATTCCCCTTGAGTATCCAACATTAATCATTCTCTTAATATCAAGTAATCATTCTCTTAATATCTCTGAGTAAAAAGTCTCTTTGGATTTCTCTTCTCCAAGTATCATGAATTCAAAAGGAAGATGACCAAAATTTTAAGATTGTTTTTCCTCTGCATTAGTACAATTTCATTTTTACCTTCTTTATTGCCATCACTACCTTCACCTTCAGTTTCTTCCTCACTTTTACTTTACTCTGTTTTGTCATCATTGAATTCACAGCAGTTTTACCTAGTTCCTTCTGTGGAAACTGAAAGAAAGCATTTCTTAAATCCTCTAACTCTAGTTTAAAGATTAATTTGATCCTTCGCCACCTTAAATTCTGCAGCAATGCAGTTACTATATTTTACCACTAGGTGGTACTCAAGGATGAATTTTAGTTATTTCCTCCTTCACCACCCTTTAAGCTTTAAGCTTTGCTACTTATGTTGGAAACTTAACTTTCTTTTTGAGCAAGTATGATTAAGCTGTGGCTATAAAATATCTTACAAATAATCATATATGTATTAATTTTATACTCCAAATGAACTTGCATAAAAAAGTTGGCTTGTTCAGTCTCTGTCATTGCTAAGGCAAAATCACCTGCAGGAGTGACTGTTTCTCTGTTTATTTTTCATCATTTTTTTAAAAATCAGGGATGAAAATGTCATGTCACTTTAATTTGTAAAACATATTGCTCATTTTTAATACACGAAAGATGCTATGCAGCACTCAATGAAAGTAGGAACTTTCGGTTCCTAAATGGGCTCTACTTTTAGAAGCTTGAAGTAGTAACTGAAGTAGCATCATTTCTTTGTTTTCCTTCACTTCAGTTTTTGTCTAGGATGTGCTATTTTGGATAAAGCAGTGAACTCTGTGATCAAGACACTTCAGTCTTATTAGTTTTGCCACTAATTAACTTTGTAGCTATGAATTTATTTTAGTTCTCTGGGCCTTGGTTTTCTAATCTGTGAAACAAGGCGTTAGATAAGATGATTTAAAACATCCCTCTGGCTCTAAAATGCTGCTCTAGTGGATATTAATAGTGGTTGAGTAGTGTTTGAGAAAATCTGTGAAACCTTCTGTAAGCTTTAGAAAATGAAGTTCATGAAGCTATCAAATAATTTGATTTCAATCTATCCTTGGTGCTCTGATAGGTTCTCTGCAAAAGAGTCATTGAACAGACAGTGATTTTCCTTGCCTGATAGCCAGGCATGTTGACATAACAAAGATAATTACAATGTGGTAGTACTGAAGCTTCAGTATCCATGAAATCAGTTCCATAAGTTCAGATCACTTCCCTCTTTGTGCTCAGTATATATTGTACAGAACTCTCAACAACACAGCTACTACATAGGTATTCTCCAAGTGACACTTACATCACTCATTTTTGAGTTTACATTATTTGCAAACATAGGGAAAGATGTGCAACAAATTGGTGAGTGAGTGAGAAATGAGATCTTAGTAATTCTATTCATACAGCATTGAATTGAAATTAATAGCTCTCCTGTGCAGTTAGAAGACGAACACACAACATAGCACAGCTCTTGCTACATTATTTTTAGTAAATATTTGTTAAGTGAGAAGAAACTAAGGAAGCTAAAGAGTAGGAAGAAGGTCAAGTGAAGCTTAACAGAAGTAAAATGATGAGATGAAGGCAGAATACCTTCAAGGAAAGGAGGCAGAGATATACAGTATGTTCTTAGGCACATAACTGAAGCAAACAATGATATTGGTTCCAAGGATAGCCTATGGGCCAGCCCTACAGGGCCCTGATGAGGTAGAATGATTGGAATGATTTGGCTAGGGTTTGAATGGTACAAAATTGGTAGCATCAGTGTTAAGATTGACTCGTGATAAATGATGCTATGCAGATAGTGGAGAGTCTGACTGGGAGCAAAATCAAACAACTTATCCCTGGTCTAATGTAGTAGTAGTAGAGTCAAAAAGAAGAAATTGAATTGGGATACCTAAGTGTCAGGATTTGACAATGCTTGTATTTGTAGAACTGTTTTATAATTTAAATATTTATAATAAAGTGTACACTAATTAAATGTTGTTAGTTCTAGGTTATATTAACCATTCTTAAGCTGCACAATACACTTTAAAGCCTTCTCACCTTACCATTATGTTTTTTAGTCACAGAGTGAAAAGGTCAGGTTACATTGGCCTACATCCTTGCCATCTGGAGATGCCTTTTCTTCCGTGGGGACTCATAGATTTGTCCAAAAGGTAAGCTAATGTCAGAGTTTACTGAACATATAACTTGTATCATTCTTCTGTGTTGATGGAGCTATCTTGTAGTATAAGTTTTCTCTCCTTTTCATCATGAATTTAAGCAATGAGTTTTTTTGTATTATATGTTATATTCCATATATGTCTTCCAAAACAGTTAGAAATCTTGTTCTGAGCATAATGTTCTTTCTTTTTTATTTAAGGGGAGAAAGGGGGGGTGGTTGGTTAGGGAGTAGCTAGTCCAAAGTAGTTAACCAGAAGTGTAGCTAATTATATTAAAAACCTTTTTCTTCTTTGGGGTTAAGTGGTATTATTTTGTATTATTAGAAGTCTCCATTCTTTTTGGAGTGATTTTGGAACATAATGCATAATAGGTGCATGAAGTCAGCACTTGCTGCTGTGCTTGTTTCATATAGTGCTTTGTTTTCTCTTTCTTTATCTTGTGTTTGGAAGTTGGTACTGAATGCTCTGTTGTGCCTTTGTTCTGATTACTTGGTTTTTTCTTTGTCTGTCTCTGGTAGCCCTATAGTCGCTCTTCCTCCATGTCTTCCATTGATCTAGTCAGTGCCTCTGACGATGTTCACAGATTCAGCTCCCAGGTACTGTATGAATGTGTAGAGTGGACTTGAGTCTTTCTGTGCTTTATTTCAGCCTGCTTTCCCAGTTCCTAAAAATCTTTTGGTTAAGCCACTTGTTTTGGTTTTGAATTTAAATGTAACAATAAGCATTAAAAAGGCCTTATCTACTAAATAGTTCCTCTATCAGGCTTGCATGTGCCCTTTACTTTTTATCCTCTACCTTGAAGAGTTTGGAATTTTGTCAGATAGAAAGTACTCCAGAAAGATTTCCAGATTGAATTGAAACAAATAGAAGTTCTGTTTTTTATATATCATGTCATAATCATATCTGTTTCTTCAGACAGGATTCAACAACTTTTGATGTACATGGTCTATAGGATTTGTTATAACATAAAAGCAGGTTCCAAGAGTCTCACTTTTAATCTAATTTAAAATATCTCCTAATTATATTCAGCAAGGAAATAATGTTTTTTTCTTTGTTTTCATTTTTTGTAGCTGGCCAGTAGGGGGATCTGAACCCCTTGACCTTTGTGTTATCAAAGAAGTCACTTTTTAAATAATATTTTCTCATTACCATTATAATACCAAGCTCCATTGAGCAGGTTGTATTTTCCTCATGCAAATTATCCTTGGATATTATAAATTAATATTTCTGTTCATATGCTAAATCTGTTGAAATTGGCTTTAAGTTTATTTAACATCTCTAAGGGTTTAGGAAATTAAGACAAAGCTGGATGCTTGTAGTCTCTATCCTCAAAATAAAATCAAATTACCGTTGGAGGAATATTTTTTTAGTGTCGGCATTAGTTTAAAAAAATTTTTTTTAATCTCACATCTTTGCCATTCAACTTTTTGTCTTTATGGTGATTGCATTTTATAGGATTGCATTATGTTATGTTATCCTGTGTTAAGAACCTGAGCTCTTCTTTTCTCAAAATGATAGTTTAAATCCTGATTAGCTGCGTGTTGTTGGGCAAGTTTTCTAACTTTTCTGTGCTTCACTTTTGTGATTTAGCTAGAGCCTGGCACATAGTAAGCTCTCAACAAGTGTGAACTTTTACTGCCATTATAATAACATAATTTCTTTGAACTCATCAAAGTTATCTACGTCATTATTTTTTCCCTATAACAGTATTCTAATAAAAGTTTTTTAAAATCATAGTTTAAAACATTTATATTATTTAATATATACAAATAAAATTTACATTTGTTTTTAGCTGTACAATAGAGAAGAAAATTAACTCGAAAGATGTTTTTCTGACTTGCAGCTTTTTTTCTTGAACATTTTTGAGAAAAAGATTTAGCAATTCTTGATCAGAAATAATCCATAATCAAACATACTGCAGTATTTGTTATCTTTTGCTCATCCATTTATGCATGCCTTTTAAAAAGTGACTCATTATATTCACAAAAAATCAGTGACAAAACTAGATAATACTAGGAGACTTTGGTATATACTGCTAAGTGCCACTTTGCATTAAAATAATAAAGTCATAGACTAAAATCCATCCATACTGGTCACCATTTTCCATTGAAATGTAGTAATACATAAACTATAAATGAAAAAAAAATGTAATGAGAGCAAGGAAAGAATATAAGCCAGTTATGAAGAATGCCTGAGAATTAGAGCTTCAGAACCCAAACCTAGGCTCAAGCTATATAGTTATATATAGAACAGCTAAAGCCTTTAAATTCAGATGACTGTATAACTGAGGAGCAGGTGCCCATATTTTTACAAGATACTGCTGAATTGTAGCTTGCTTCTTTTCATAACTTTTTATGTAACTCGCTTAAGTTGAGAGAAATTAATCTTGCTGGTAGATTTTTTTTCTAATAAATGGTGCTCATGATTAATCTGATACTGTTTTAGCTTTTGATTATTGAACTGTTTTGTATGCCAAAGAGATAAAAAATGAAGAAAATAACATCGAATTCTTCAAGTATTTATTGTCCTTGATAAAGCATTTGTTACCATTACCAGACTTGGGCTCTGGCAATTAACTGTTGATTAAACTGTGCACCTCATATTCAGCAGCACCTTTAGAATAGGTAACTGATTCCAGGTTGATAAGATTGGTTGTTTCAGAGGATATTGAACTGCCTCAACACAATGTGAAATTACACCAGTGACTAAATTGATTTTGGTACGTTTTATAGTTCTTACATTCTGAAAAGACTTACGTATTAAGCAAAATAAGAAGCTCTAAGGATATTCATTAATATTAGAAACACTTATGTTACATTATATTGTTATACATAATAATACAGTAATGTACAGTAGTAACTCCACATCATTCCTTAATATATTTGAGGTAGCCAAATTCTTCATTTTAAAATATCTTGATAATTAATTCAAAAACTAAGTCAAAGTTTTTCATCACTTTTAATAATTTGCCAAAATATTATCAAAGCATAATACCACATTAATTTCATATTTACCTTAATACCTTTTAAAAGTCCAGATGTATATACAGATATCATACCTAGTTTCTTAATAAGTTTTATGAGTTTTCATATAGAAGCCTTCTATGATAATTTTAATTTTTCTTTGCCATCTGCATTAAGTGTCGGCTCATGACTGTCTTGTTCTTTTTAATGATATGCATAGTCTTGATTGGGTAGGATAATAAAACATAAAACTGAAAGTTGCCCTGAAAATAGCTTCAAATAAAATATGTGAATCTTCTAGGAAATTAGTACCAACATATGAATCTGTCTGAAGGGCAGATATTAGGAATGAAGTTGCTCCAAATTGAAAATTTAGAGTTATAAAGGACTTCAGGTTTTTAAAATAGTGGCTGTAGCTACAAACTAGAAAATAATTTTTAGGTGTGCAGATTATAAAAAGGACTTGGATTTATAAATGGATGTTTTTGGTCATGTTTATTTGCATAACACAGTTACCATTTAAAGATGTCACCTCAGAAATCAAAGGGGGAAAAAATCATCCTTTATTGAAAAAGAAGTCAAAGGATGTGCAGTACGTCTGCAGGTTAATCTATGGTGAGCATCATTGCAAAAAACAATTCTGTATAAAATTCTTTCCAACTATATGCTCATAGTAACACATTATTATGTAATTATTTCACCCCTTTTTTATTGTACATTCTAATTTCAGCAAAAGTAAGTAGAATATGTAAAATTTTAAAAGTAGATTACTATTAATATTCTTGCATTTATCTTTTATATAAACATATATACTCACACACAAGATATATATGTGTGTACATACATATATATTTATGAGGCATCTTGAAAAAGTTCATAGAAAGATTTGTATTATCTTTTAATTTCGTTTTCCCATGAATTTGTTGAAACACCCATGTGTGTGTATGTGTATAAAAATCAGATGCATATTGATAAATACACACACCTTGATAATTGTCTTTTTTTCTGCCACAGTAGGTGATTTTATATAAATTGTTTTATAAACTTTTTTTTTTAACTTATATTTAGGCTCATTTTCCCATCAGTAAATATAGGTCTATATCTCTTTATTTATGGATATGCTTGTCGGATTTACATACTCAATTAATACTGAACAGTTAGTTTATTTTCAGTTTTTCTGTATTATAGATAGTGCTATGGTGAGCATTCTTATATTTACAGTATCCTTGTATAAACATCTTTGCACCCGTATCCAATTGTTTGCTTAGAATATATTCCTAGAAGTGGAATTGTTGGGACAAAGGTTATGACCATTTCTAAGTTTTTTTACTCATATTGACAAACTGTTCATTAGAAAAGTTAAATCAGATTACACTCCCAGTCCAATTTTCTTTTGCTATACTGACACTGAAAATTATAATTCAGTTAATATTTTCCAGTCTGATAGACTAAAAGTGGTATTTTGCTTTTTGGTTATTTGCATTTCTACAGTGAATTAAACTATTGATGTCCTTGGCCATTTTGCTTTTGGGTTAACAGTGCATTATTAATTTGTTATTAATAAATTATTCTGTCCAACAAGCCCCTCTGTGGATTTGTGACTGTATAACAATAAGCCTAGTTGTATTCCTTTTCACATAGGTAAGAGAGAGAGGTCTGAGCTTTGTCTGAACACTCCTAGACTCTTGTTGTACCATCAAACGGCAATTTTCTTTTAAAATTTCTATGTTAGTAGTATTAGAAAAATCCAATTTGGTAGCCTCCTAAAATGGTATCATACTGAATGATTCAAATGTGATATGGAAGAAAAGGTTAGAAGTAGAGTGATATCCTCTCTTAAGTCAAATGTGTTTTATCTCCTTTTTTTCCATGGTATATTGGTATTAAGTTCATTGGTATAAAGGTACTGCATGTGTCAGCTCATCACTTTCAACTCTAGGTCCAGAAAAATCAAGGGCATGATTCCTGAAATTATGCTTAGCCTAGTTAAAACTTGCAACCACTAATCACCTGCTTCAATGATATTGAAACATTTTTAGTAATAGCAGGTGTTACTAATAACATTATTTCCTAAATTTCACATTTTGAGCCTGACAAAATTTTAAAATTTGGTTCGTGTTTATTCTTGTCTTCAAACATAATGATCTCTTGTCTCCCATATCTTTTTGATGTGTAGAGTCATAACTGAAAGTAAACTGAGCAGAACCTTATCTGAAGCATCAATGTGGTCACAAGTACCCTCAACACTGCTCCTATAGTAATATTGGCTACTTCATATTTTATTGCCATGAACATAAAATTAATTATAGTGAGATTTTACCTGTATCACCTCTCTTCTTAACTTTACTTATTACTTCAAGGAAGATCCCCTGATGAATGATGAAAGCTTTGCATAGGTTACTACAGTAATTAAGTACTTTATAGTTTCTTTAATTTCCTAGGAGTACAGTCCTGAATACCCCTTGTTTTTTTGTTGGACTTTTTCAAGCCCTCTTAAGTCAAGGAAATAAATAAGAACCAAGACTTTGAAACTTTTTCTATAGATGCAGGGGTAAGTTACAGGAATGTCTTTTTTTTTTTTTTAATCTATCTAGAAAGACAATCTTAAATGTGCTTTCTGTACGTTGTTAAACTTGTGCTATCTCCTACCAGTTTATATTTGTGGAATCTGGTTTCTTTTAGACCAAAACACGAATCAAAAATACATCATTTCTCAAACATTTGAAATACCTAATTATGGAATATTCTCACAAACAAAAACACAGTTATCTGCATACTTTCTGACCAAAGAGCTAAGTGGCACTAAATATTTTTTAAGCCAAACTCTTATGTTTTCTAACAGAATAAAATCCTTCTGTTCTTTACATACTTCCTTTGCAGACAACCCATTTAAAGTAGGGTTTATTTCTGGGAAGCATTTCTTTCTGCCTCTAATCTCATAATACAGGTATTCTTAACTCCTAGTTCCCCACCTACAAAGTACATATTTAAATTGATAGATTTTTAAGATCTTGGGATCTAAAGAGGATAAAAATTTCTCCCAGTCACAATGTGACATAGACAAATGAATCAAGCCAGTGCTACTGTGGTTCTTTTATTTATACATACTAACTGGAACTTTTCTTGTTCTTCCTCTTTTGGAAATCATTTACATTTTGTATGTATTTGTAACCTGGAGTCCTGCATTAGTCAACTTTATCCTCTCAAAGCAGATTTCAAAATTATAAAGGCACATCGGTTTCTCCAGGCAGCACCTGTAATTATGTTTTCTCATTAAGGCTTTGTAAAATTATAGAATGTACTTTTAGTTAAATTTTAAAATTTCTGTCAAATATGTAACCCAACATCACTCACATTATTTTGAGAATTATGAATAAAGGAATAAATATTATATTAGTGTTTATTTAGTACTAATAAAGATTGTAGAATCTCAGCATTAACATTTTTATCAAAAACTCTTTTAGTGATGATTGCCAAATCAAGAGACACTTAAAGCCATACTTACTTTCAGTAACAAAGAACGCATTCTAAGATCCAGAAAACTTGATGTAGCAGAAGTACACATCACTATAACATATTGATGCCGTCCTTTAGTATAGAAAAATTATATTCCCAGGGTTAATAATCTTAAGAGTTTCTGCC
The DNA here is from genome assembly GCF_027409185.1 of Cynocephalus volans. Lineage (NCBI taxonomy): Eukaryota > Metazoa > Chordata > Mammalia > Dermoptera > Cynocephalidae > Cynocephalus > Cynocephalus volans. The sequence continues at coordinate 63,440,908 of NC_084461.1, read as the reverse complement.
TTCAACCCATTAATGTATTAATTTCAAAATACATTTAAACCCAATTCCTTATTCTGTATTCCTAATGAATGTGATTGTCTTTATGTAAAATAAGTAGTTTAAGTTAGGAATAAATTTTTAAGTGGAAGTATAATATACATATTTTCCAACTCTTTTATGCCTTCTCCAATGTATTTATTATATAAAACAAAATTATTTTGTTTTTACAATCTTTTTATCACTTCAGTTCTGTGTAAAAAAATATTTCAAATATATTAATATAAAAATGAAAACACATTTCAAACTGGGAGACTTTGCAAAAACACTTGCATGAAATCTTATCAATCAATCTGACTGAATATTCTGGGAGTGTGAAATATTCAGCCCTTTTTGCTTAATTATATAAGATGTATAAGGATCATTGTGATAGTTAAAAGCAGGATTTACATTTAAATATTAGTAAAAGAAATTGAGTTAAAAATTTAGAAAGAATGAATGAATTAAAAGGTGAATTATGTATAAATGCTTGCATATATGAGTATTAGCATTGTTCCTCAAAGGAAATAGAACAATGAAATTGGAATCAAATAAGGGAGGTTCATATTAATGATAAAGAGAGATTTATCAGTGAAATAAGGAATGTTTTGTGCCCTTTTTAGGGAAATCTTTGACATGAGTTTTTTGATATCTCTACAAGTCTTAAATATAGAAACAATGTACTAGATATCTCTTTATGCCCCTTTTACCCTTTGTAGTTCATGATTTTATGCATTAAGACATCGTCTCTGTATTTTATGGTAAAGGACAGCATATTTCTTTTTCCAGAAAATGCTTGTTTTGGTCACTTGTTGCACATTAGACCAATCTGTGTTACTTGAGTGAGGTATCTTTCTTGCATTTCTCCCTTCTGTTATTAACCTGGATATCCGGAATGTGGACTAAACTCTTCAACGCTATAAAACACCTACTAACCTTTGTGTGTTTGGTTGCTCAGCTTCCTAAGAGCACCATTCTGAACTGAAGTAAACTGAATATTATTCTGTTACAGAAATTATGACATAGCTATTGGATATGGATTCTCATGGCTTTATTTTTCTTTTCAAGGTTGAAGAGATGGTACAGAACCACATGACTTATTCATTACAGGATGTAGGTGGAGATGCCAATTGGCAGTTGGTTGTAGAAGAAGGAGAAATGAAGGTAATTCCCACTGAAATGTTATAGGTTGCTAAGTGCAGTTCTATTTCAGGCATGCTGTCATTGCTGTTGTATGAACAAGGATAGCATTTTCAAATTACTTTAAAACTAATTATTATATATGATCAAAGAAGTAGCAGGTATTAAGAAATAAAATGTCCTTCTGCTTCCCTGGTTTTGCTTTTACTAATTTTTTTTATGATCATAATATAAATCTATCACTAAACCATTCTGTTTTGCATAGGCCGTGGAGAAAATAAAATTTGGTGGATTAGATATGAATAGGTCACAATTAACTGATGGTCCTCTATTTAGGTGTTTTGTTGTTGTTGTTTTTAATATACTGAATGTTGTGCCCAGATGTCACTTTATTTCTTTCCCTCTTTGGTCTATACCTCCCTTCTTGCTGTTTCTCTTACTGTACCTTTTTTTGATGCTTGGACATTGGTCAGCTAATCTTGTTCACGTCCCTAAACAGAAGAGACAGAGAATAAGAGCAAGGAATGGGAGATGCAGAGATGGATTGAAAAGCAGTAGCAGCAGCAGCACTGAATTTTGGATTACCTATTGCCCAAGGCACTATGCTAGAGATACAGAGATATTTAATAAGACTCTCTCCAAGCTAAAGCTTTAGTTGAGGAAGGAGGATATTGATGTTTAAAAGACACTAATACTTGGCTCCATCTGATAATGTATTGAATGAAGAATACAGATGAATAGTGGAGAAAATTAGAAAAGAAAGAGAGCTCTGTGATTTGAAACAATTCTCCTCACAATGAGGGAATTTGAACTATATCTGGAAATGGAAACAAGGTTGTGATAAAGGAGTGAGGTTAGAGCATTTTAGATAGGGAAAAAAAAAAATAGGAGCAAAAACTTGAAAGCAAATTTCTTATTCAGGATTTTTGCATAGACTATGTTGGCCAGAATAATTCTAGCAAATGAGATACAATATTAGATGCTGTGATTTCTTCTCCTCTTGAATAGGGAGCAAATTAAGAAATAAGATAGAGGAGACAGACAAATGAGATACCAAAATTAAGCTACAATTCTCATAAGCTGATTGGAGAGAATGGCTTTAGATCACCTGCCACAGGGTCTTGCTAATATATTACCCCAGAATTAAACATAATGTTTCTGACATAGCTGGATAATCACAGGACCTCCCAACAGGAGCAGGCTCCAAAAGCAGACCGAGATGCATACTGTCTGCAGAAGAAGGGGCTGAGCCAAGCCTGCCTTGTTCCTCCTCCTGTATTCACCATTCAGATAAGTCATTCTTTCTCCCTAGAGAGGAGAAAAGTGAAGGAGTGAAGAGAAGCGAGGAGTGATAGTCTTGATGAAGTCCTACCACCTAGAGTGAGGAATACAGAGTAAATGCCCCTAAGGCCCACAACATTAGAGAGAAATTGGGGCTACATTGTGGGTAGCATAAAGTAACCCACTAAGGAGAATAGTCTATTGTCTGTAGCAGTAGGTTAGCCACTGTATGCAAAGTATCATTTTAGGAACATTAAGCTGATTGGGAAGAAACTGGAGACCAGGAAGACCACTTAAGAGAGTCACACCCAGGGTGATGAAAGCCTACTTAGAACAGATAAGCAACAGTAGAAAAGTCAAGCTGTTGAGTGTCCCAGAAAAGATTAGTAATAAGCTTAATAGCTGGTAAACTATGAGGGGAGGAATCAAAAGTCTAGTTTCCAGTTTGGGAAAAAGGTGGTTTCAGTAATGTGAATAAATAAGCATATAGGGGAAGGTACTGTGGCAAGAGAGATTAAATGAGAAACTAGGTGAAATGCCTAACACCTTGTGGCCCCATAGGCACTCCATAAATTGAGAGCTGGTTTGCCCCATGGTAACATGTTACTTCATTTCTCAAAAGAAATTCTCACAGAGTTCTCTAAAGTAGCAAACTCTATAATTTTGAGATAATTAATTTTGCTCAGCACTTAAGATGTATAATCTCTGTATTTAAAGCAGGACAGAGCTGTATAATCTTTTTTTACAGTCATTTATTACATTTCATTATTTCATTTATTACAGTCATTTATTACATATGAATGTTTTCCATAATTGAAGTTTACCTTGGATTTGCAGTTTTAAATATTTTCATGTTGTCTGTGTTAATGATTTGAAATTTTTTATTTCTTTTAGCAGAATATGTTCTATAAATAGATTTTTATAAATAAAAATCTAAAAGGCAGCTAAATTTAAAATCATGCTTTCAAGTTTGTACTTTAGGGGTTTGATTTTGAATTTTCAAACAGTTTTTTAAATATGTCCTTTTTAGGTATACAGGAGAGAAGTAGAAGAAAATGGGATCGTTCTGGATCCTTTGAAAGCTACCCATGCAGTTAAGGGTGTTACAGGACATGAGGTCTGCAATTACTTTTGGAACGTTGATGTTCGCAATGACTGGGAAAGTAAGCTATTATTATTAATATATTTTAATCTAATTATTATTTTAGAAAGCCAACCTGATTTTCTGCCTCTGATCTATAGTTTACAGTCAGTGTAAAAAATATCTGGGGAATCATATAGAGCTTTTCACTGTACAACATGCTTCCCAACTCATATGTCAATTGATCTAGTACCTCAGTAACCGTGCATGATAGGGAGGTATTATTATTTCTCATTTTACATACAAAGGAAAGTTCAGATAGGTCAAGTGACTTTTCAAAAGCCACAGAGCTAATTAGTGGAAAAGCCAGGACTGAAATTGAAGGTTTCTATTTTATCATCTACTTCTTCTTAAACTGTTTTGTTTCCATGGTAAATCCTAGATGAGTCCTGCTGTGGTTAGTTTAGAGTATTCCTAAGTGTGTGTGTGTTTTCCTTTGATACAAAATTTCATAAAATACATGTACTTCTGAACATCATAAGATGTTTATTGCTGGAAGTTTGACATTCTTTTTTCACCTAAGCCTAGGAGAAGTTTATTTAACTTTTTAATAAATCAGGGAAGAGAGAGGGGTTATAGTGTTAGGAAATTATTTGAGCCTGAGTAATGCAGTAGTGGTTAGAATTGCTTTCTTGCTGTGGAAGATAGATATTGGGCCAAAAAAATCAGACTTCCTGGTGATCAGACCTCACAGCCACCATATATAACCTTTATACTAAGTATTAACTACTCTCCATTCTGATGTAATCTAAACAGGGCAGAATCCTGTTCATTTTACCATAATATTCATTTGTAATTGACTTTCAACAAAAGTGAATTGATTACATTCTAGGAAAAAGTAATATATCTTTCTGGCTACTAATATTATTCTCTTCATTTCAGCAACTATAGAAAACTTTCATGTGGTGGAAACATTAGCTGATAATGCAATCATCATTTATCAAACACACAAGGTAAAGATCTCTTCATCCATCCTGAAAAGATTCCAATGTAGTTCAAACTCAGACATATAAATCTCTAAAGTAAAATTTGGCAGGAAATTAAATGCCATGAAAGACCCAAAAACTCCACATACAGGCCTAAGGACAAAAAAAAGATCCAAAGATTTTATTAATAATTCATGAATGTTGTGTATTTGAAAGGTATCTCAGCTTATTTAGAGAAGAAATGTGTGCAGGCAAGAATCTGAGAAATATCATCTAGAAACAGTATTGAATGAAGATCTATAGTTTCTCTTTACCCACATATTTTTTTTTTATTTTATCAATATACAGTGTAGTTCATTTTCGTGCCCCTTTACCAATTACCCACATATTAAGTCTTATCTGAGATACTGAAACACATTTTAATAATTTTCCAGCATCTAGTCTCTGTAGGAGAATGATGTTACCAAATATGAAAATGAATTATAGTTTCCTTGACAACAATGATAAGCGTATGAAATGTATGGTATTAATAAGACTATTAGGTGTGATCTAAGTGGATTATCTGAAAGCAAGGAAAACTTGCTGAGCGTGACTGAGCGGTTGGTCATACACCAGAGCACACAGGAGCATTGTAAATTTATCCCCTTTCACATCATTTCTCCTTCTGCTATTTTTAATATTTAAAAATTGTAGAATTAGTATTTCTTTTGCCTTACCCGTTCTGAAAATTGCCAAATAATATATTGTATGTAGAAAAATAAAAGAAATTAGAATTTTGGAGAGATCCACCAAAAACAATATTGTATGTTATATAAGAAATATAATGATTTAGTACTTCATTTTTCCAATTCAGTGAGTACTTCACTTTTATCTTTTTTAAATGATTTTTTAATTGAGTTGAATATGTGAAAATATTTGAGGTTTGTTATGTATTTTTTGAGCTCAGCCTTGTCATCTGAGGCTTGAGGCATGTCTAATTATGACATTTTACATGTTAGCTGCTCAAGAAATGTGTAACAATGTAGATTCTGTTTCAGCGTACAGATTTTGAGGTCTAATATGAAATCTAAAATTTAGTAAATGTTAAAATACCAGTTATTTGCCCTATAATTTGGGCAGATAAATGACCCATAGTTTAGAATCAGAAGAACCTTATTATCTGAAGATAATTGGTGCTGGAAAACAATCTGCTAAATGTATTCCACTTGATAAATAGCAGATGGAAGAGAGGGTCATATAGTTTGTGTTAGAATTAAAAAATAAAACTAAAAATTATTAAAATATCTTATATGTAACAAAATTTAAGTTACAGTTATAATTATTTGCCAGTTCTTGGAATAAACAAATTGTCCTGGTATAATTTTTTTTTTTAACATAATTGAATGACACTAAATAGTATCTTTCCCTTTAAATTTGACTTCTTTTATAACATAGTCTGTATTAGTCCGTTTCTGTTGCTTATAACAAAATACCTGGAACTGGATGACTTATAAGAAAACAAAATTTATTGCTTATAGTTTCTGAGGCTGGGAAGTCCAAAGTCCAGGGAACACATCTGGTGAGAGCCTTGGTGGTGGCAACAAGAGATAACAGAGTATCACATTGCAAAATGGTGGAGCAGAGAGAACAGGAAGTAATCTCCTCATTCACTCTTCTTTTAAAGCCTTCTGAACCACTCCCCTGACCATCATTATTAATGTGTTCACTATGGCGTGGTCCTATAATCTAATCACCTCTTCAAGGTTCCATCTTTCAGTTAGCATAATAGGACTTCTCAACCCTCTTAAGTTCTAATTTCCACAGAGTCCTAGGGCGTGGACACAATGCAGCCAAGTTCCTTGCCAGTTCACAGCAAGGTTGATCTTTGCCCCAATTTCCAAAAAGCTCCTTCTCATTTCTATCCGAGGCCTTCTCAGAATGGCCTGTACAGTCCATATTTCTATCAGCATTCTGGTCACCCCCACTTATCTCCTGATATTTAAGTTATTCTCATTCTTTAAATTTGTAATCATCCTTGCGGATTTGCTTTCATTAGTTCTAAACTTGCCAGATCCTTGTTTATTGTTGTCTTCACATACATTTGCCCAACACTACTTTTGTCAACTTCATGAAATTTTGGATCATGAAAGTGGACCATTTCACTTTGTGTTGTATTGATACTGAGTTGTCAGCTATTTATTATACTTAGTAATCAAGAAAAACACTGCATAATAAGGACAAAATTTAGTGACATATATCAGATACCTAAAATAAAAGTAACTTAAAGAGGATAAAATTTATTTTTCTATCATTTGAAAGAAGGTAGTCCTAGTTATCAGAGACCTAGGCTTCATGTCATTCTCACAGTATATGTTTGTCCTTACATACCTTAACATTGAAATATTCAATCTAAATTATTGGGAATTCTTTCGAATGTCATTATGCTATCAGAGGAGCAGTCTTTCCCCTAAAGTCTTTGCTCTTTAAGTCTTTGGGTCTCTAAGAAGAACATTACCATGGGCTGTCTTAATGTGGAGGGGAGAAGATGGAGTTGTTGTTTAATGGGTATAGGGTTTCTGTTTGGTGTGATGATAAACCAGAAATAGATAGTAGTGATGGTTATAACATTGTGAGTGTAATTAATGCCACTGAATTGTACACTAAAAAATGGTTAAAATGGCAACATATATATGTGTGCCTATATATTACTACAATTAAAAAAGAAGAAACAGATTATTCTTTTGATTATATTTTTCTGCAAAGCCATTAAGTGTTTGTAGAGTATTCTCACATGCATTCCATTTAAAATTTGACAGATTTCACTTCAACTAAGGTATTTATTGGTTTCATATTTCTTTCTCTGTTAGTTCCATGTTACATCTGAATAAAAAGTAGTTCAAATTTTCAAAAGATTTTTACTTCTTCCACAGCGAGTGTGGCCTGCTTCTCAGCGAGATGTGTTGTATCTTTCTGCCATTAGAAAGATACCAGCCTTGACTGAAAATGACCCTGAAACTTGGATAGTTTGTAATTTTTCTGTAGATCATGACAGTGCTCCTGTAAGTACAATGTATAAATGTATATAATTATACAATATAAACGTAAATACACAATGCAGGGTAAAGGCAGTTAACACATACTACAAACACAGATACTTAATTTGATAATACTTCTTAACATTTTTTTTATGCTTGGAACAGTATAGCCCATTTGTTGTCTGAGGGCAGTACTTATGGCTCTGAACATCCCACCAGGGCTATTTTCCTTTCTTTCTAAGGTTTGGTGAAACGAGCTGAATGGGTAGTATATGTAGGCTACTTCCCACTGTTATCTCTCAAGCTATTATCGACTATTGACAAAATTTCTATAGGTTCTACCTCAATTTAGCTCTACTTACTACTTAAGAGGAAGGGAAATCCTGGAATCATATCAGCTTAGCATATGTTATTTATTGGTGCTTATAAGATTTTGTTGGAGATTTTGATAAGAGTTATAGTTTTTTGGTTAACCTAATGTAGTAGTAAACCAGCAGAGATTATGTAATACCCTATATCTAGTATATTGGTGCTTTGTTTTTGTTTTGTTTTGGCAGCTAAACAATCGATGTGTCCGTGCCAAGATAAATATTGCTATGATCTGTCAAACCTTGGTAAGCCCACCAGAAGGAAACCAGGAGATTAGCAGGGACAACATTCTGTGCAAGATTACATATGTAGCTAATGGTATGTATTTGTGTTTGTTTTTGCTATTTGATAATATGGATGTTCTTGATTCTGAGCTACATTATAACTGACACTTTTGGACAAATGCCTTTTTAGTTCTTATCCTTTAGATTACTAATTTTTAATTTGGAGAGATGTATGTGAGAATTATATGGGAAACTTTGAAAATTCACGTGCCTGAATTTCACCCTAGAACTACCACTGTATGAGAATTTCTGAAGATGAGGCTGGATAGGTATATTCTAAAACTTCCATCTCTAGGACACTGTCATATATCCTTGGTTTTATGAACCATTTTATTAGATAGTTGCCTAATAGAATATATTTATAGTTAGGAATATGAGCAACAGTGGGAAAGGAAATTAACAGTTCTTTTTCTTATTGTCAGACTTTTTCTTTTTTGAATTATTGCTCTCCTAGTCCTTATTAGTTTCTAGTCACATACTTATTTCTCTTTGGCATGCTGCTGGACAGCCTTTTTCATTGTTTGCTTTGGTTTCTTGCTACACGCATCTTATACCTGTGGTAATCAATGTAGTCTCTCTAATCAAATATGCGAACCTTCTTCTTCATGTAGGGTCATAACTGCTAGTACAGGGTGAGCATCCCTAATCCAAAAATCTGAAATCCAAAATGCTCCAAAAACTTTTTAAGCACCAACATGACACTCAAAGGAAATGCTCATTGGAACATTTTGGATTTTGGATTTTTAGATTAGGGATGTTCAATCAGTATGTATTCTGCAAATATTCCAAAACCCAAAAACACTCCAAAACACTTCTGATCCCAAGCATTTCAGATAAGGGTACTCAACCCACATGTTTAAAGAAACAGTTGTACCTAAGTAAGTTCCTATTTAATTATAGTAGAGTTGATGAATAAATCTGCCCTAGATAACCTAAAGTGTTGCTATATTAATATTAGCATGTAATTTATGGAACAAAAAACATTTTAGAAAGGTAATAAATGCTTTTTTATTGCTACGTGATCATGTCTGATGGTTAGTTTTAAGGAATTAAATGGTCAAGATTTGAAGAGATGCTAACTGTTCCAACATGAGGAATTTTTTAAAAGCAAAGGAAGAAAGCAAAGGATCCCCTTACTAGCCAGCCACCAAAAAAAAAGCAAAGAAACAAATTAAGTGCACATGCATTTGGAGAATTATATCTTAATTGGTTTTAATTTTCCTTTAACTTGCAGTGAACCCTGGAGGATGGGCACCAGCCTCAGTATTAAGGGCAGTGGCAAAGCGAGAGTATCCTAAATTTCTAAAACGTTTTACTTCTTACGTCCAAGAAAAAACTGCAGGAAAACCTATTCTGTTCTAGTATTCACAGGTACTGGAAGATATATTTTATCCTTTTTTTTTTAACTTTGACTAGTATGATTCTGGAAATATTAAATTTTAGTTAGTTGTTGAAAAGTAGTTGCTGTGTTTTATAACATTTCCAGATAGAGAATTGTAGTTTATAGCCTTTAAAACTTATTTTTTCATTGTTTATGTTTTCTGTGAATGCTTATTTAAAGAAATTTCAACATTTAAAAACTGTAGAACTTCAGAAGTGCAAATTCCATGTATTCGTTCCTTTCCCAGAAACTATTGTTTTTGGTGTATATTCTTTCAGATTTTCTATGTATGTACTGATATATATTTTTAAGTTTTAAAAAAAAAAAATGTTTATTCTATACTTATTGTTATGCAGCTTGCTTTTTTCGCTTAACAATGACTATCATTCCGTATAAAGATATGAGACATATAAAGCCATCTCATTCTTTTAACGTCTGTTAATGTGAATGTTGCAGAATTTATTAACCAGTCCCATGTTAATGTCTGGGTTGATTCCACATTTTTACTGTCAAGCAATACTACACTGAACATCTTTATGCAAGGAGCTGGAATCTTTAATCTTTTTTAGTAAGTGATACATAAACATGGTTCAAAAGTCAAAAGTATAAAAAAAGGTTTACAGTGAAATTTACCCCCAGCACCTCATTCACCCAATTTTGCCCACCAAAAATATATATATAATTATATGCTGTGTGATACTATGTATATATTATGTATATATGTAATATATATATGTATAGTATTATATATTCTATTAACTAGTTTCTTGTATATCTTTCCAGAGATTTTTTTTTAAATACCTGAACAAAAAAATACAAGTCTGTTCCCCCACACATATACTTTTTTTGTTGTTAAAGAAAAGATAGCGTGCTGTATACACTGTTCTGCATCTTATACTTGCACTATTTTATCTTGAAGGTTTTTCATATTGGTAAGGACTTTTTTATTCTTTTTGTATAGCTATCCAGTATCCCATCATATGGATATGCCTAATTTATCTAACCAGTTCTGCATTGGTAGATAATAAAGTTGATATTAAAGTGTGGCCCTGCTAGGAGTTTGTGCATTTGTAATTTTTTTTTTTTTTAAAGATGACCGGTAAGGGGATCTCAGCCCTTGGCTTGGTGTTGTCAGCACCACGCTCAGCCAGTGAGCAAACCGGCTATCCCTATATAGGATCCAAACCGTGGCCTTGGTGTTATCAGCACTGCACTCTACCGAGTGAGCCACAGGCCGGCCTTGTGCATTTGTAATTTAGATATTGCCTTCCATAGAGGTTTTATTAATTTACCATCTAACCAGCAGTAATGGATCCAAGTGCCTGTTTCTCCATACTTTCTCACAACATGTGTGAGACTTGACCAGAGAAAAATAGTCTTTCAGTGTACTTTTAATTGTATTTCTCTTATTATGAGTGAGCTTGAGCATGTTTTGGTCCATTTGAGAACCATTTGTATAATTCTATTTCTGTGAACTCTGTTGTATGTTAACATTTAAAATAGTAAATATTATTAATTATGATACACAAGCAGTAAGTATATATGAATATCCTCTCATTCTCGTCTACATTGGGTGTTAAATTGTTTGCTAAGAAATTTATATTCTTAAGTCAATTTCTTTAGCTAAAAATAATATAGTCAATAACTATATAATGGTGTATTTTTAATTATCTGATTTCTAATGCTGTTTATGTCTGTCTTTAAAGAAGACACACACACACACACAGAAAGGCTAAATTTATTGCCAGATACTAACAAGGGTTTTTGCACTGATGTCTTAGATATTTAGCTTTTCCCAGGAAAACGGTTACTTGAAAATATTAAACAGTTTCCGATCTTACTTTACCTGAATGGTCAGTATTTTGGAATACAGACTTACCTTTCAGGGATCCCTTCTCTTCAGTCACAAGTGCACTGACCATTTTTAGATTATCTTGTACTTTGGAATTGTTATCGCTAAATCTGGACACACTGCTTCTTATTGATTTTGTCTCTGTGCTATATTTATCAAATAAACCAGTAAACTGATGGCATGTGATGGCAGCAGGCTTATCACCTTACTCAGCTCTGTCTCTCTCACCACAGCTTTAAGGTTTCTAAAGCATTGCTATTTCACTCTAAGACCAAGCATACAGCTGTGTCTGCCTTCTCTCTTCTTCACCTTGACCTTGCTGAATAGGCCTCCCTCTTGACATGTTATGCTCACTTTGTTACCAGAGCAGCTCAGATACTGAGCTAATAAGGCAGAAAATAGAACCTTATATTAAGCAAGAGAAATCAGAATGCAGTTGTAGATAAAAGGTGCACTTTCAACTATGCTTGAGAAGTTTTTTTAAACATCTGAATGATACATGCTAGGATAGTAACAGCAGGTATCTCTAGATTGTTGGACTTTTCCAACAACTGTTTGGAGCAGTGTCTATTGACTGTGTATGCATGTGTGTGTGCATGCACATTTTTTATTTGTGGACCTAGGAGGGAGGGAGTTGAAATCCTTTTTCAAAAATTCATCTCTGGGGAAGGAGGTAGCATTGTTTGTGGACATGTGTGTATGTGTGCAAAGATATAACTGAAAAGATTCACTGGCCAAAATTCACTTCTGGCCTTTTGAGTCCAGGTTAAGTCTCTTTCTCACAGAGATCCAAATTCAAACCTTAACATGTGGTGAAAATCTTTGTTAAACCAAAGTGGCACTTTTTTCACAATAATTATGGAAGATGTATGTATGAAAGTAGATCCTAGCATTGAAACCCTAGGAAAGCTAACATTCTTAATTTTGGTAATGGAGAGATAGTAACTTCCAATAGGTGTGTATTCTCTTTAGAGAAGTTCTATAAAGAGTCAGTGAGGTCCATAGATGTTTAAAGCAGTCAAAACTCTTAAACTCATTTGACCTAGGGTCTGAACGTGTTTGTTCTTCAATCTCTCTCATAGCTTGAATAAATTTTTAAAATTCTTGATAATTGGTATTGTATAACATAATTTTTATTGAAACCTAAGAGGAAGGAAATACCAGTTTGTAGGCCAAAAATCCAGAGACCTCTGGTTGATTCCCTCTTTGCTTACTTATAGCATATTGCCCTTTAATTTTTTCTAACTTTCAAAAGATTCCTTATTCCTTTTCTTCTTTGTTGATGGGATGTTTCAAAAATATAAAGTTAATAATTTTACATTCCTAAATATGAAAATTCTTAAAAGATCAATTTTTATAGAGATTCTGTGTATTCCATGAATTTGGAGGGTGGAAGGAATCTATTCTGGTAGTTTTGCGATGCTAGTAATATATTGCTAAGTTTTTTATTTGTCATTTTCTTTCCCACAGTGACTGAAGCAAGGCTGTTGGGACATTCCATGTTGGAGGAAAAAAAATTAAATGCTCTAAGTTGGAACATAGGATCTATAGCCTTGTCTCTGGCCCAAGACCTTGGTCTTGTGTGCAAAGATGAAGAAATATTGCAATAGCAAAGCTGAACCTCCAACACTAGCTGTCTCCTGCTAGATCTTCTCGCTCAGCATATAACTATAAGTACATGTAAAATTACATGTATATGGCTATATTTTTATTTGCTTGCTCCTAGAAGAGAAAAAAAAATCAACTTTGAAACACAACTAGGAATTGATGCTTTAATTTTTGGAAACTTTTTCAGAATTTTTAATTTACTGTGGTCCAGCCTAAGATCCTCGGTTGTATCAGGTTTTGTGCAGAAAAGAAAAGCACAAAAGTGGAACGCACATGGGGCATGTGCTTTCTGTGCACCAGATATCTGGATGGGGTTCTTTTTTCAGGCCTACAGTCAAATATATGTCTAGAATTTTTTGACTTTTTTGCTTTGTATAATCATAGAATTCATTGCTGCTGATTTCTATAATGATTCATGTTGTCATATAAGTGTCTCTTAATAACTGAGGGCTGTCAATAACCTGTGATTTCGCCTTTTCTATAGTCTTTCTCCCATGAAGAACCTTGGTTCCGATGGAGAAAAAGTGAAAAGCTTTATCCCCCTCCCCCAGATAACTTTATATTTCTATTATATTTTTTAGTTGTGTACTATGTGCTACAGATATTTTTCAGTTTGTTACAAACACAATTTGGTAATTCCTAAATTGGTTCTGCCTGCTTCCAAAAAGAAAATCTGTACAAATCTCGTGGGTATAGACTACTTCCTGGTAAATGGTCAGGATAAAATGAGCTCATGTTTTCCTAAAATTTGTGAGAGAATATACGGTATTACTTGTTAAAGCAAATCAAATTGTTTGACATTTGATTCAATATTTCTAGTATTCAGTAATAGGTATGTTTGTTAGTTCTTCTGGTTTGGGTCAGTTTAAAAGATATGTTGCAAAGTATTCATAGAAAATGTGACCAATGCTCCTATTTGCCTCTTGATCAGAAACTTCAGCAGAGCAGTAAAGGATTCTACCTAATTCAAACTGGAATGTTTTCCTTAGTTGCTATAAGACCTTAAAAATATAAAATGCCTTTTTTAGTTGTAGTCCTCTGTGAAACACCTTGAAGCATGGAGTTGAGGCAAGGAGTGGTATTCGTTGAAGTAGAAATGACTGCCCACTTCAAAATCTTTATTGTGTTTACACACAAATGTATTTATGTAAATCAGAGGCATTCTGTAGATACTTTGCTGACTTATCTGTGTAGAAACACTGAAATCAGACCCATTTTGTAAAGCAGAAAGTCATGTCACTTAGAACATGTCCTGTATATATTCCAAACATGGTAGTGGAGTCTTAATGATAAATGCAAGATGATAATTTAATGATGGGATTAGTCTGATCACTTAATATGCACAATCCTGGAAGTGAATTACTTGCATCAGATATAGTGATATTTATTATTCTGTACAGAGAGAAGAATACATATAAAACATATGCTTACGTTACATGCACGCAGATTCATGCTCCATAAATCTTTTCTGTTTTTTAATTTACCTTTCTCTAAATGATGTGCATGGAATATGCCTTATTACAGAAAAATGCTGTTCATAATTTGACTACGTGGAAAAGTGCCTATATGGTGGTAATGCTAGTAAGGCAAGTAAGACAAATTATCATATCAGTTTACTACATCACCAGTTAACATTTTATATTGTGATGTTTAAAAAAGAAAGAAAAGTTTATACCTCAAATGTGTATTTTATTTTACAATCAACTGTGGGGTCGGGATGGGAAAATGGGAGGGTTGGGGAGGGAAGGTTTATTCAACGTAGCCACAGATGGGAATCTTCAAAAAAATTCTATATGCCCACTATAAATGTTTCTCTTTTTGCCATTTCTGGTAACTACCATGAACATAAACAAGTAACTATTTCATAATTAAATTGAATAGCTTTATTTTACAGAGGTATGGAAAATTTACAAAGCAGTATCTAAATCCTAGTAATCATTAGTTACATTTACAATAAATGTGATGATATACTTTTGCAATTTATTCTGTAAATAAAATGATTACACTAAAAATATTTGTATTAAAAAAAGAAGAGAAAGGGTACATTTTACTTTTAGATAACTGCACTAGTACTTCGTTAGAGTTAATCCCACCCAATCACATTTAGAAATGAATTGGGGAATATGGAAAGAGGTCAAAATTTGGAGAGGCACTGGCCTCTTAAACAATATTCAGACCCTTTAGAGTTATTTTCATTGGCTAATCCTGCATACTGAATATTTGTGATATTTTCTGATCCATAGATATTTCTTTTCCCCAAAGCAAAAAAAAAAAAAAAAATTTAAAAACACTTTGCTCTCCTAAAAATATTGGTGATGGGGATTTCTCCCTGAGTGCCGCTGGACAGGGTGAGATAGCACAGCCTGCTTCACGCGGAAGCCAGGACTCCCCATGCTGAGGTGGAGGATGATCGCTGCGGCACTTCACTTGGGGTCGCCGCAGGGGCAGCCAGACCAATGATGGGGACATAGCGGCAAGGGAAATGTGAGAAGGCAAAATAAGGGAAAGAAGGAATGGGTTTCCCGTCTGTTCAGTTTCGTCAGCTAGTTTGTGCTCCTATACAACATCAGTGTCAGTTGCTGTTGAGAAAATTTTAGTTGGGCTGAGCTGGTTCTCTTGTGAAATTGTGCCGGTTATCTTTAAGCTTCTCAGTTGTTTGTCCAATTAAACACTTCACCAGTATTTAGTCCGAGTTGTGCAGACAATGTATTTGGATTACTGTCATCGTTCATCTACTGACTCAAAACATAATCATTTTAAAGTACCTTGGGAGTGTGTAGAGTGTTAACTATTCTATAATAGCTTTATGATCCTGATGATGTTTTTTAAAAATAATAAAGTTGGATCTTCCATGTTACAATCACAAAATTAAAACCAGTATTTAAAGTGGAAAAGTATTAAAATATTATGGACAAATGTACTTGCTTGAGTTGTTTTCCTTAATCCAAAGACAGTTTCCCTGTGTAATTCTTTGAGTAGTTAAGAGTTTGAAATATTCCAATTTAGTGGTTTTCAAACCGTAGGTTGCAACCCATTTAGGGATCAAGAAAACTCATTGTGAGTTGCAATCTAAATTTCTCTTTAACAAAGTAGAACAGAATGGAATATATCAAGTACGGGGCATGTAATAAAGGTAAATATTTTGTGACTTTTTGTCAGATGTATGATGTATGTGTAGTGGGTTACAATTTAAAATTAATTTCTCACAATGGATCATGTCCAAAAGTTTTAAAAGACTGCTAGAGTGAAGCCATGTGCACTCGGGTATTTCTAAAATGGAAGAACAGTGCCAGTGAGTCGTACACATTTAATTTGTAATTCTGCTGCATGCACTTAGCCATAAATAAGTAATCTGTATTTATTTAAATAATATAGTCAGTTCCATTTCTTCTCAGGGAATTTATCTTCTAGAACGACCATGAGATGGGAAGTGTGGGTTTGCAGTTCACTCACTCAGTGGGTTCATCCATGGTTGTATTGAAAGGTACTGAGCATATTTCTTTCCTGGTGTTCAAAGATACGTACCATCCAAACAATGTGACCAGTAAACAGGCCAGCTACTTAATCTGTGGATTGCTGGAGTGGAAATCTGGCTGTTGTGTTGGATTTATTTAAAGAGAAATAGTATGTTGTCCATATTCGTGTGGGTTTTTCAAGAGCAGTTTTAACTATATGCAGTTTTTGCCTTAGGCTGAACTTTGGAATATAACCTGTGAGTAAAGTGTAGTTCTAACTACTGATTTCAAATTGGGTTGTTTTTATAGAATCTCCAGGTTTTCTTGCCATTGTTTAGGCTTGATTACAATAGGGCTTGTATTGTCTAAGAATCAAAACAAGTTTTCCATGAAGTTTCCACCTCTGTATACTTTGAACAGCCGCACACAAATTCAGAAATACATTTGGCCTCTTCATTCTCTTCTCTTCTCTTCTCTTCCATAAAATCCTGTGAGTTTAGTCCTAGAACAAAAAGTCCTTAAGCATCTTTGAAGTTATTAAAAGGTGCCCAACCAGGATTTTCTTATCACCTGGGCTGTATGATTGTTGAGGTGCTGAAAGAGTTTGTCTCCACCTGTACCAGGCACTCTGTGTGCTTTTTCTGAATTCTGCCCCCCTCAGTCAGAATCCAAAATCTACTTCAGGGTCCCAACTTCTGACCTTTATTACACCAGTACCGTAAACTCTTCTTTCTCAGTTCTATTGTGCTTTCCCTTCATACTTGGATTACATAACTACTATGACATCGCTTATTGTATTAGGCTAACAGCTATCCTAATATGCTGGACTCTGGCTCGTCAGCCTAATTGGCTTACAGGTCTCCCAGAACAGAGTTCCATCTAAAGTCAGAGCAGTTTCAGTAATGTATGTCTGAAGCAACAAAATATGGATAGGTTTTGAAAAGAAGGAGCAAATGGAGCTGGAGAGGCGGAACGATTTTTAATTCCAATAAGAAGGTGCACATTTGAAAACAAGGGATACATGGAGGAGGCGGGATGTTCAGTACAAAAGGATGAGATCCAGGAAGAAGACCATTATCTTCTTTCCCCTAGGATGTAAGCTTCATAAAGAGATGCCATACCTCCCTGTCAGGAATAGTGGCAGATGAGCAAGGAAACACAAGGAAGCAAATGCTGTGGCAGTGCACAGGGGGTCTGAGCTGCAGAGGGTGAAGCAGTCAGCTGTGCTGCTGCTGAGGAGAGACGATGAAAAGGGGGACAACTGGCTGAGCCGCTTCTACTGAGAATACCCATAGTGCTCTATAGAAGGTACTAGGCTGTTCCTGAGATTAGATACATAAGATTCATGTCACAACCACTAGAAAAATACCTTATGTTTCCATCTTCGGATGATAGAGTGTGCGCGCGTACATGTGCGTGTGCGTGTGTGTGTGTGTGGTGTCCCACGTCAGGGGGAAAGATGAGTGTGTGTGTGTGTGTGTGTGTGTGTGTGTGTGTGTGTGTGTGTGTGTGTGTGTGTGTGTGTGTGTGTGTGTGTGTGTGTGTGTGTGTGTGTGTGTGGTGTCCCACGTCGGGGGGAAAGATGAGTGTGTGTGTGTGTGTGTGTGTGTGTGTGTGTGTGTGTGTGTGTGTGTGTTAAGAGAGAGAGGGTTAATTTTCATTGAACTTATAAAAATAGCCACATTGACAAGGATACTTAAAGTTATTAAATTTGGGGGGGATCAAATAGGGAGAAACAAATGCTTTTACTTCTGTTTTAAATGACATATTACCAAACTGTTGTTAGTTATAGATAGCTTAAGAGAGAGTTTTCTTACATTTGGAAAACATTAGAAGAACCAGCAGTATTTTAAAATAAGGAAATCATAAAACCCCATAATACTTTTTAGTTTACCAATCAACTTTTGTTGTTTTGACCTTTGTGAACAATTTCACAAACCCATCAGTTTCTTAATTAGAATTATTATAGAACCTCAGTTTAAAGCAATGAAGTCAAAGTTTTTCAGGAAGCTGTACCTATCAGAGTCTTTTTATGAAATATTTGAAAACATAGCATTTTAAAATTATAATTAAACCAAGATTATGACCGGTGCATTTATATCAAGACACAAATATTTAAGAACCTTACAAGATTTTGGAACACATATACATAACACCTTCAGTACTAACAATGCTTTCCCATATAGTCTAATTTATTAAACAAGCCAATTAGTTCTGATACATCTTTTATATATCCTTTGAGAAATTCCAGGGCCCTTGGAATTCCTCAAAGTTATTCTAAACCAAAAAGGTTGGGCTTATGATTTTGGGAAGCTTTGTCAAGTAACAAAAGGCTTAAAACATTTAGTTGAATAAAATCATAAACTATTACAAAAATAAGACCAAAGTGATAAAGGGTTTCAAAGGCAGAGAGCACAAGAGATTATCATGAAGGAAGTTTCTTAAACCCGTTATCTAACAGGCAAAGAAAACCTTTTACAATTTTGTATTAAGAGCAGTCAAGTGAAAAGACCTCTAGTAATCCTGTTTGATTAGTAAACCCAGGCAATGATGTGTGCTGATAAGAACATTTTTATACATTCAGGTTAGTAAATAGGCATCCATTTATCAGAGCAAATTATACAAAGCACAGTTTGAGATTTAGCTATATTTACCAAATACGTATTTATGGTTTCCCAGCCAAAAACTTGGAGTATTAATGTTAACCAGGGCCTATGCGACATTTGGCATACGTTTCTTTTTACTAGCCATTTCAGGTCCCAGGTTTCCATGTGATATTGTCTAAAAGATATCGTTTCTCCCAGCATGACCAGGAGGCAGAGCTGAAATAGCAAGGAGACATATTGACCTACAGGCAAATTTAGGTGAAAGGTTTAAATCAAATTTTGAAAATATATCAAAACTTTAGAAAATTTAAGTCACGTGAACCTGAAAAGTATACTTATTTAAATGAGTGTGCATTAATTATAAGCCAATTTGGTACCTTGCACATAAAACGATTACACATACAGACATGAACATACAGACATGAACATACAGGTTACACATGCATATATGCAGATGATTGTGTGTGTGTGTGTGTGTGTGTGTGTGTGTGTGTGTGTGTGTGTGTGTGTGTGTGTGTGTGTGTGTGTGTGTGTGTGTGTGTGTGTGTGTGTGTGTGTGTGTGTGTGTGTGTGTGTGTGTGTAGAGAATAAATACAGCATTTCACAAAATACATAGAGCTAGACAGGCCTTAGAAGCCAGCTAACCCAGCTCTCATTTTACAAATAAACTGAGTACAAGAGAGAAGTCTCACAGCTAGTGGCAGAGCAAGGACTGGAATGGAGGTCTCTGGACTCCCAGTTCCCTCAACACGGCCTTCCTCTTCCTGTTGTAAATAACCGTTATTTTTTCTGGCATACATTAACTTACTGTGGCAGTCATGTAACAAACATTGAGAACCCTAATGTAAGGTCCCTGTTCTCAAGGTAATGAGAAAAGAGACACGGTCCCTGCCTTCAAGAGGCCTCAGTCTGAAGAAAGACGGGCACGGTTTACCACTGGAATATAGTATAAACGATATTCAACTTTTATTCAAATATATTATCATTTTAATTTTTTATTGGATAATGTACCTAATTCAATATAGTTTATCAAGAAATACACGTTTATTGGAGGTGTTGTGTCCAAAACACTTTTTCTGATGGAGTGGTCAAGGTTTTGATTCTTCTGGCCTAAATAGGCACTGTCCAGAGCAAGTTAAAGACGGGCTTTTCCCCCAAGAGCTTTCCATTTAAAATTGCAATTATCCTGGCTACACCAGCAAGCCAATTTTAGGCTTTGGATACTTCACAAGGATTGTATAGTGTGGGCAAGTGCATTCCGATCTGTTGAAGGAAGAATGGCCCAAGAAAGATGAGCTGCTTGGAGTATATTTTGCTATTAACAAGTAATGAAAATTTCAGAATGAGAGCTCTCTAGCTTATGCCCTAGATCAGAAGAGATGGAAGCAGGAAATGTACCAAAGCTTGATGGTTTCACTGTAAGAGCCCTTTGCGGCTACAGCCCAAATCTACACTGTGAAATGTGCAGGAAGGTAGAGGCTTCTCAACTATCTTCTGTGTGAGCTTCAGGACTACAAGAGAGCTAGGGAGTGAGGTTCTTCCATCACACGCTAACATTTTGGATTCGCTCTATTGTGCCCAGGCTGAGTGGAGACTGAGACAGAATTACTCCCTTAACCGTCCCCTGACTGCCACCCCATCCACTAAACCGTTTACCATTTCAAATTTACGAGTGATACAAAAGCAAAGGAGTTCCACGATCACAGGCTGGGTGACTACAGCCCTTCTGTGTTGGATCACTTCCTGATGCTTTCTCACCAGATTTTCTCAACAAAACACGAGGTGCCTGTATGCTTTGTTAGCAATGGCACTGGCACCCCCTTTCCCTTAGGCTTGCTGCCAACTGGCTGTTGTATGAGCTTCTTGCCTCTGAGTAACGCTGCTCCAGTGCTCCAATCCTGAGAAGTTACAGCACAAAGGAGACAAACTTTGGGGGCAACAGGGAAGGTGGGGTGATGAGTGAACAGCGGTACCTTCTCTTTTTGGTTTTGCTCTCCACTGTCTTCTTTGGCCCTTTGGGAGAGAGTGCAGGGAACAAGGGGGGAGGATGGGGAGGAGATTATGTGACTGAATGTCTCTTTCTCTGGGGCAGTCACTTCACATGTTGAAGATGCAGAGACCTTCACTGTTCAGGGGCGAGAGAGGGGCCCGGGAACACCAAATCCAAATAAAATACTCTAGTTGGTTAGTTGTTACATCACTCTAGGATTAAGTTTTTATTAATCAGTACTTGGTCTCTCTATGGGTGTTTTCCAACTTTGTGCTTCTGAATAAACACAATTTTCTAATACTGATCATTCACATCAAATTCAAATCTAGAAAGCAGCGGCTGTTTTTTGGCAGAACTGCCAAAGTTCTGACCACACCCACCCTAGACCAAGAGTAGCAGAAATCCTAGGAGTAGGGCCCAGCCATCTGTTTTAACTGGTCACTTAGGTGTGAGAACCACCGTTAGAGCACTCTGGCATTCTCCCTAACTCACTCCAGCTGCCAACATGAGGCTGTCTTACACTGGCCTTAGGAAGCAGCTGTTAGAAAACTCATATCCTGACAGGAGTGCCCATACCTCCCACAACAGCTCTCAAACTTGCTCAAGAGGGAAAAAGGGAGGGGAGTGAGCAGGCATTCCATGTATACCACAATGAAAAAACAAAAGTCGGTTAACTTAAAACACACTAGAGTGTGTTTGCCATCTTCTCTTGGCTTCCAGTGTAGAGGTTACCCATTATTTTTGCTAACTGGGCAAAGAGTTTGTTATTAATGAACTCTAGCCTTGTCCAGCACAGAAAGAGCAGTTTGAGAAACACTTGTCTTGGAAAAAATCTCTGGTCAACTTATTGCTCTTACTTCAACCTCCTGTACACAGCAGATTGGTATTGATCTGTTTTGCTGCTGTGTCCTCTTGTTTGAGCTCAGACCCTTCAGTGTGAGATGTTCCCTTTAACTCTGTATCATCTTCTAAGATGAGGACACAGTCCTGCCACATGTATCTCTCACTGCTCATCAAATCCCCCAAGCAGAAAGTGGGTTTGAAAATCCTTCAATCTCTTCTGTCCAGTCTGCTGTTCTGGAGGGGGCTGGCCATACAGGTGATCACAGGTCATTTCAGGAGAAAAATCCAAACAGATTCTCTAGCATATGGGCCTTGGTTCTTAGCGGCTCATACACACCTTTTCACCTCTAACCACAGCAAAAGTGCAGTCAATAATTGCAAGTAAATGGAAGTCAGCTCTTCTAAAGAGGCCAACCTCAGCTATACTAAGCTGTACAAAGTCCCCTCTCCAATTCAGCTGACACAGCTTAAAATGACCATGTTGATTTTGGCTTCCCAATCTTCAGGACTATTCCCCTCTTCCTCTTTACTAACCTTCCCACCCTTGATACCAAAAGTAGTCTGGTTGAGATGATAAATCTGAACTAATTAAACCTTCTAAGAAAGATCATTTGAATGCACATAAAACACTGACCTGTCATTAATGTTGCAGATTTGGAGAATATAATGGAGAAAGATAAATGGTCATGTGAATTATAGATTACCACTCTGGCCAGACTTTACAAGCTTCCAGGCCTCAGGCCTAGAGCTAATCTAAACAAAAAAGGTTACTGCTTACACCTATTAACTTCCTTTTCATAATTTACTGGAACTAGAAAAAAGTACTCTATAACAAAAAGTATACAATTTAGGAATTGTACAAAACATTAATTTAGCAAGATGGTATTGGTTACAGTCACCAAAATGAACAATTAACATACTTTTCACTGCCACTTCCATGAAAGCTCAGATAAAAAGTCACTGGCTAAAAAGTCACAGCAGAAGCAATTTAAACTTTATGTACAACAGAAAAGGTAAATCTTCCAAAGTAATACTGCAGGCAATCATTAAGAGGCTCTCCATGTTGCCACGGCATTACTGGAATGGTTTTCAGAGTCCATCTTCTACGTGGGATGTCAGTTTTTCAAGACCAACACGTGAAGCATTAGATGTAATACAAAATAAGGAGTTCTTTATTATTTATACAAAATTTGTACATTAAAAAAAATTAAGATTCAACAACTCTGCTGACAACCTGAGGAAGCTAAGAGCTTTTATGGGTCCATCCAAGAGCCCTGTGTGAATGTTTCGGTCACCCACCTCCTGGCCACAGGAACAAGGCACACAGCTCCAGGGCCATTCGCACGGCTCCTTTCATTGGTTCTGTAAGCTGACCTTCCCTTCCACTAGGCTGGGCAAGTAAGCCAGGAAACTATCTTCTCTGGCCCAAGCTAGAGTGTTTTATCAGTATACAAGTTGATTTTTCTTTATTTCATGAACACAAACTCCTAGCATAAGAAGCTTTATTACAACATATACAGATTTGATACAGTTGTTTACAAAAAATCTAGATTTTTTTCAGCTAAATAAATTAAAAGGTCTTTTGAGAAAGTTGGCTTAGAGAAACGGTATTTTTCTTTCAAAACTGTGTTTTCACACTGAGTTCTAAGAGAGGTCACAGACATGCTTGTATTTGACAAAGTCACCCTCGTCTAAACAACAGTAAGAGCTCTGATATCTTTAGTGGAGCACAAAACTCTGTTTCTTAAAGCCTAATGCTGAAAGACATGTTATATGCAACCTAGACAAAATTTCTATTTATATAAGAGGCCTCTCTGAATAAATCGCAGAAATAAATGCAGTGATTTGTTTTCTTGATAAAGAACTATTTAGCATTGCTTAGCATATTATTCTGTAGTTTGGGAACAGGAATAATAATTCTTTCCTTGAAGATAGCCAGGTCCCTCCCCTTCTGAAGAATAATGTTGGTTACCCCCCCCCCCAAAATCAAAATAGGCCAGCACCAAATGAAATATTAGTTTACAAAAAATAAACTTAGCTCTTATTTCTTAAAGATCTACAACCCAGACTTAATAAATTAACTATAAAATCAGAAGCTTTGTCAACTACAGTATAATTTAAAAATCCATTTTCAACCTGTGGGGGTGGGAAGGAGGGTAATCTCACACTGATCATCATGAACTTCATGAATTTCATCAAAAGAAAATACTTTTTTTCCAGCTTGTATTCGCCTTCAGAGGTGAGCTGTAGATTTCCTTCTGTGATGCTTTAAAGCAGAATACCCATGTTGAGGTCTTTCCAATGAGCGCAGCATGTAAAGCACTAAACTGTTTTCAGATCTGAAGAGACCGCACGGAAAGAACTCAGACCTCTCTGAAAGAGCCAAAAACCAAGCAGTTGTCTCACTGATCATGTCTACTCATCCTTAACAGGACATTACATTGAGCTTTTTAATTCACAGATTTTATGTTAGTCCTTTAGAACCCAATGCCCATGTTTCAGTTCAGAGCGTCAGGTTATTCAATCTGCCTTCTTGGTGCAAGTTCCTTGGAGGTCTTGTAAATTTATCTTTGACCTGTGGCAGAAAAAGACAAAGTAGCAATTAACAAAATAACAGGAACCCAGAATTTTAATTTGGGACTATTGTATCTGAGTAGTGAGTTTTTACACAGCATATTTTTTTTTTAAAGAACAGGGAAAACACGTTGAATGTATCTTTAAATCTCACCTGTTGTGAATCATGTGACTTCTGACAAGATGTCCTGCTGCCAATGCTGCCATCAGTGACAATTCCCCAGCCATTACTGTACCACACACAATTCGGGCAAGCTGCCGGGCATTTTCCCCAGGATTGTCTTCGCATGCTCCTTGAACACCTAGCATCTGTAGTCACAGGGAGACACAGCGAGATTCACCTTTCAAGTCATGAGCAACGATGTATTACTAATACTAAATCAACTAAAATAAGGGCAACAACAATGGCATCAGAATAGAACTAGACCCACTGGAAGTCTTCAATTTCCAAGATTTGACAGCGAGGACTGAAAATGCATATATCACAGCTAACATAACATCCACAGCCTGACTGTCAGTGCCCTTACTCAGGGCAGACAAACATTCATTTGCTCTCTTAATCTATGTTGTCAATTTATTAAGCATATGCCTGAACATGCTTATTTGGATATACTGGATTAGGCTGGTGAGACACAAGAGAGCAAAAAGATCAGATAAAATATAAAGGTGAGTGATACATAGTGTCAAATAGATAACGGAGAGAATACCAGGAGTGAGAACCAGGCCTGAGGTCAGTGGACCCTGTGCCTGATGCGTCATACCTGCAAACAGGCTTGCTGAGGTAGTAGGTTGGTCCCACCACCTACAGTTCCTATTTCTATAGACGGCATGGTACAACTGATATACAAATCTTCATTTGTGGGACCACTTGCTTCCATTAAAGTAATACAGTTTGAACTACCAACATTCTGTGCCGCATCCTGAAAAAAAGAAAAAAATATGCAATATACTTCCTTCACTTAGAACAACATAGCAGAAGAGAAATGGAGGCTGGAGTGCTCACCTGCCCACAGGCAATGTAGATAGCTGTGACAATGTTTGCTGCATGGGCATTGTAGCCACCTATGCTCCCGGCCATGGCAGAGCCCACCAGATTCTTGTTAATGTTTACATCGATCATAGCTTCTGTAGTAGTTTTTAAGACCTAGAAAACAGAGTTGTGTACATTTTACATCTTTGCCCAGAAGATTCAGGGGAGTACTACCCAGATCTATCTTTCTGTACCTCCAGAGAAAAAGGGAGTTTAGATGTGGCCCCATTTAAGCCCTGTCCTCGATAAAAAGATTATCAGTAAGTTTGTTCCTATGAATGCCACACATAGAAAACATAACCCTATATATTTAAGTTTATTTACAACATTAATACTCCTTTCCCCAATTTTTAATCCAATTAAAGATTACAAAATAAAAAAAATAACAAAATAAAAAATTCATCTGATCACTTACTTCTCTGACCACCTTGGCTGGAATGACAGCTTCACAAACAACAGACTTTCCTCTTCCCTCTATCCAGTTTATAGCAGCAGGTTTCTTGTCAGTACAATAGTTACCACTAACTGCTAGAATCTGCATTTCAGGGAAATACTCATGAAGTTTTGAAAGTGCTTTCTCTGTGCCCTATTAATAATAACAACAACAAATCACATTAAAATGCATAAAGTATTCATCTTTACAGATCAGAAGGGTTTATTTCTATCTATGAAGTATTTCTAAATACAACAGATGTACTTCAAAGAAACTGAGCACAAAACTAACATTTTTTTTTAACCATCACAGTGACAAATTTCTCGGTCAGGTATAGATTCATAATGTGTTTCCTTCTAGGTATGAAAACCAAGTTCTTTGTAGTTATTGATGAACAGAATATAGACAAAACTACCAAAAAGAGAATGTTAAAAATACTCAATGAGAATATAAGAAACATTAATTCATGTGTCACTGGGGAGTGAGTAACTCAACCCATAATCAACATGTAATAAATTCCCTCTTCTAGTTATTAAACTGTTACCTTAAAAAAAAAGCCCAAGTTACCAAGTCTGTAAAGAGAAGTGGATCATTAAAGTCAATCTTGTTAGTAGAAAGTTGCTGGGATTTATATTACATAAAACATAAATAAGCCTTCCGACGACTTCCAGTTGAATGAAATTAATTCAATTACCAACTCATACCCCAATAACCCAAAACATGTTTACTGGCAATTAAAAAGTTTTTTGTGGTAAAATACACATAACATAAAATTTACCATCTTAACCATTTTTAAGTATACAGTGGTAAGTACATTCAAATTACTGTGCAACTAATCTCCAGATCTCTTTTCATCTTACCAAACTAAAACTCTATATCCGTTAAACAACAATTCCCCATTCCCCTTCCCCTGACCCCTGATACCACCATTCTTTTTGTCCCTATGAATCTGACTACTCTGGGTACTTCATATAAGTAGATTCATATAGTATTTGTCTTTTTGCGACTTATTTCACTTAGAAGAATGTCCTTAAGGTTCATCTATGTTGTACCATGTGTCAGAATTTCCTTCCTTTTTAAGATTGAAAAATATTCCATTATACTCATAGGTGCACTCATTTTATTTGTCCATTCATCTGCCAGTGGAATGAACAGTGCTGCTATGAACATAGATGTACAACTATCTGAGACTCTGCTGCTTTCAATTCTTTTGGGTAAATACCCAGAAGTGGAATTTCTGGATCTATTTTTACCCTATTTTTTAAGTTGTTGAGAAACCATCATATTGTTTATTGGCAGTTTAAAGCTTAATACATTTAATCACCATCCTCTCTCTTTTGGAACAGTCCTTCTAAACACACACAGTAAACTGTGCAGCCTGACTAATTGAATTTCATATTTCACATTTGTTTCTGATAAATAACAAATATCAGTGGGATAAAATGTAAGCCATACACCAACTCCTTATGAAATCACTAAAATAAGTGAACTATACACATAAACTATATCTGGCTTCTTAAAGACAAGTCTCTGGAAAAGATCAGCTTCAAAGTTTACTGAACCAAGTTTTGAAGTGTTAACCCCAAGATTCTTCCCAGCCCTTCTGAGTAGACCCAGAATATGTATAATGCCAAATATAAATTAAATATATCAAATATAATTAACAGCAATCAAGAAATGCCTGATTCCCTGTACCAGCCAGCCGCCATAAAACAAAAACAGAAATGTCTGATTTATATAACAAGAGTTACCTCAATTAGTATTTACCTTTCAATAAAAGTATTTTTTAATCAGTAACTCTTTGAGTATGTAACATATGTACATGGTACATAAATAAAAATAGACGGATATAAACAGCAAGTCCTGTCTCCTCGCCACCCAGTTCCTCTCTCCTGGCATAATCATTCTTACAAGTTCCATGTCTACCCTTTCAGATACAGTCTATCTATACTCACCTTCGAGATCATGTTCATCCCCATGGCATCTCCTGACTTGGACTGGAAACGGATATAAAGATTGCGACCAGCCATACTCATATGAAGTTTCTGTAGACGTGCAAATCTATAAACAAAAGCAGCAAAGATAGTATTCCTTTAAGAAGATGGAAATTATCTTAAAATCTAGTTCAGTCACATCATTTCATGCATAAGAGAAACCTCATGGAAATTATTTTCTTCCTTAAATAAACAATACATGAAGGATACTATTTCAACTCTGTCTATTCTTAGATGCTATGAGAAAAGAGGGCTGTAGACAGTCATTTCTTAATAGACAAACTTAAAAAGTCCAAATAAAAACTAAAAATATTAGCTCAAACTATACTGGGGTTATTATTTGTATTGATTATGCTTCTTTGTAAATTCAGCTTTCTGTATTCTAAGTAAATCTACTGTACTAATACTTCTATCCTGCTTGGAAAATCTTTTTTCTAAGATAATTTTCCCCTAGGGCAAAGTAACAGTCTAATTAAATTTACTAGCTCTTTACTTTTTTTTTCAACGCATTTTCATCTATGGAGGTATTCATTTGAATCACTAATGTCCCCCCACTCTTCCAATAGAGCATAAATGTCACTCATTTTGAATGAATGAATTTAAAGTTAGTATGTTATGTTATCTTAAGCAGGCAACATGTTAAAAATTCTGTTTAGCAATTACAGAAAATGGCACTGATTCTGAAATCAGCATAAACATACATATAAATCCACTCACACACCTGCTGGTGCTGTCAAATGCCTCCTTTATCACTGTGAACCCTTCAGGTGTTTCAAGCCAGGCCTTCACTTCTGCTGAGTCACAAGCACGGGGAAGACGCACCACTGGGCCACGAGTCATCCCGTCTGCAAGGACTCGGCTGCTGGCACCTCCACCAAGCTACACAGGGTATATTACAGAAGCACATATTAATCCTGAAAACACTTCTGCTTGTCCCAAAAGGTGTCCTTGCTTGGCCCCAAAACTCTTCTTGTTGCCTTGCCTAGGGTGTATTTTCAAACAGCCAAATATATAAATGCCAACTTACACCTATTGCTCTGCAGCCTCTATTAGTGCTGGCCACAAGACAACCTTCTGTTGTTGCCATTGGAACCTGAAATTCTTTTCCATCCAAACACAGAGGTCCTGCCACTCCAACAGGGATGGGCATATATCCAATAACATTCTCACAACAAGCTCCCATCACCTAAAAGGTAAAGTCAGGCACCAAGTGAAAATCTATATTGTAATACACAACTCCTCTCAGCCTTTGTCATTAATAACTTTCTTCAAACTTAATTCTTTAGTATATTTTTCAACAGAATTTTTTATTTACTCTTTAAAAGTGTTTAAAATACTAAAGTCTTTGAGTAAGGACAATAAAAACAGGAAAGATTTTGAATTTATCTGATCTACATCATAAGCAGAATATAAAATTACAGTAAAATGATTTAAAAAGGAAAATGTTTTATAAAACTACGTATAAAAAAAATTAGTCAGGAAAAAAAGACTAAAAAGCTACAAAGCAAACCTTCTCTAATCAAGAGAATAACATACCAAGGAGTAATTATAGTCCCTATAAGGTAGGTACTGGAGAGAAGAAGGCTCTGGAAGCTTTTCGGAAAGTAACTGTCGGCGAATAGATACACCTCGTTCATGGGTTTCCATCAGAGTTTCCAATTTGTAAGCTGGAATATGCTTAGCCTTAACTAATTGGATGATCTCTGCATCACTAAGGAATTTTGCACCTTTCTAAAGAAATGGAAAAAAAATAGGAGGGGGGTGAGAGAGGGAGATGACAGAAGGACTGTACTTCATATCATTCACAATAAATAAACCATTTAATACAAATGATGATAAAATATATAAATCTTTTCTATTATATCACTGTTGTTTTTTCATACAAATATACCCCTGCAAAATAAAGTTTATTCAATAAACAATGCCAAATGAAAATAATATACATACCATATCAAAGTTTTTACTATACAAAGATAGACTTGCATTAATACACAGTAAAAAGAAAAATAAATGTGATTTAGCAAGTATGTTAGATGTAACAGCTATTGTTCACACTCCAGTAAATTATTATATATATTTTATTTTTAATTTTTTGAACAGGAAGTATACTCACACAGTTAAAAAAACTAAAGAATACAAAAAGATATATAACAAAGTCTTCCTCCCAACCCTATCTACCATCTTCCCAATTCTTTGCTACCTGTACTCAATAGGTAAACAGGTAGCCATTGTTTTACTTTATTTATTCTTTTTTTTGTGTGTGTGGCTGGCCAGTACGGGGATCCAAACCCATGATCCTGATACTGCATATGTATACATATGAGTATAAATTCACATAAGTGTTGGGTCAAAGGGTATGCATACTTATAATTTATAAATTTATATCTTTATAAATTTATTTTTAATAAATACTGCCAAATTGCCTTCTCACCAGCAAAGTACGAAAATGCCCTTCCCCACAACCTCAACAGAGTATATCATTAAACTTTTGGATTATTGCCAATCTGATGAATAAAAACACTTCAAGTATAGTTTTAATTTGCATTCCTTTTAGAATGAGGTTGATTTTACTTTCACATTTTTTAAGAACCACTTGTACTTCTTTTTCTACAAATAGATTGATGATATTATTTGCTCTTTTAAAAATTTAGATTGCTAGTCTCATCAATTTGTAAGAGCTCTTTATATATTACGTTGGGGAGATTAGCTGTTTAGTCTTAGATATAAATTGCTAATATTTCCCCTGGTTTATTAGTTGTCTCTTGACTCTGCTTGTGGTGGTGATATACATACATATATATACACCCACACCCACACCCAAAATCACTCCTCTCCACAAAACTGGCACCTCAGGTCAATAATCTCAAGTAATTCAATTCTGTGAATACTACCTGTGGGTTTATTCAAGGATTTTTGCAAACATTAATATTAGTCTAATTTTTCCAAAGAATAAGATAAACATTACCTGGCATTGTGTACTACCAATGCAAATTTACTCATTCTTTTAAAGTTTACTGAGCACTTACTAAATCCAAAGCCCTCTCAAGACATGGATTCAACCTTCTAAGAGTTTTATGTCTAATAATGGACATAATCATGTGAAGATGTGATATAAGCAGCAAGGTTCAAGTACCATTAAAAATGCATGTAGAGAGGAAGTGTATGAACAGAAAAGTTCCCCATATCAGCCAGCTGCCAAAAATAAATAAATAAAACAGAAGAGAAGTTACTTCTGTTGGGAGATTTCCTAGAGAGGGTAACATTTGCCCTAAAGATATGAACATCTGGAGAGGGGAAGGTCCCTCAGGTGACAGGAACCCAGGGCTGGGAAACATGTTCAGAGAACAACAACTAGGTTCAGCTCAAAAGTATATGATTAATGCAGATGAAACACATTCAAGCATATAGCATTCTGCCTAACCAAAATACGTTTTCAGTATATAAGTTGAGTGCTGATAAATTCGGCAGCTAACCAATAGACTACTTGTATCTTTAAAGTTGGAAGTTCCAAACTTCAGATTTTCTTATGAATAAATGTAGAACCATTCAGCTGACAGACCTTACTCAGAACAAAACCTCTTTAAAAGTAAAGACAATGTCTGGAAGATCACAATGTTCAGCTATTTAAATTGCAAAAAAGCAGCACATGTTAATCCTGAAAAAACTGATCTTTGGCTAGTCGGTATTCACTCGCCATCTGGACCAGCTTGTTTTAGAGCAGGACCCAGAGGCAGAAGACTCAGGCTACAAGTCCCAGCTCTCCTACTCTGCTGCAGGACTGCCCTCTACAAGCATGAGAGTTCATCTGTAAAATAAATTTCCCTGTTCCACAGGCTGATCAATGGAAACCAACCAGTGTTTATTTACTTACAACCTTTTGGGTACAAGTCCTTGCCCTCAAATAGTATACAGCCCAGCTAAGAAGACCAGCTCTCAACAAGCACTGTAAGAGGAGAACTCAAAAGGCTTTGGGTGAAAAACTTTATCACTGCATACAAATATAGTGTCATGAAGTCCTGGCAATTTTCTATTAGGTTCATTCATTCAGCTAATGAAACTATTTTTTCATGCTGACAACTACCTATTAACAAATCTCCAAAGTGAGAATCATTTAAGAGGGGGTTCTGGTCAAGATCGCGGAACAAACAGTTCCCAGCGTCACTCTCTCCCACAAATCAACCAATTTACAAATATAAAAATGTATCAACAGCCAAGCTGGGGCTGCTGGAGCTCAGGGGAAGAGGAGAGACCCACGGAGTTCATGGAGATTGGAGAAACTACGATGAGAAAAAGAAAAAGCTGAGCATTTCGGGCCGCGGCTGCTTTATGGCTCGAGCTGATGAGCTCATGGAGCAGGAGCCAGCAGAAGCCGCAGCTGTGCCCTTCAGATGGAGTTGCTTGGAGGTGGCAGGGGAAAAGAGGGCCTTGGCAGCCCCGAGGACAGCAAGACCACTAATAGGGTTCACGTGGACCCGCGCAGGAGCAAGGAGCCAGAACAATCAGAAAAAAAGGAGCCACTCAGAGGCTGGTGAGTCATCGCAAGGGACGCACTGGGCCGGTCCTATAGGAAGTGTTTGGAGCAGGGACGGTGGGCGAGATGGGAACACCAGGAGAACACTGGGACACAGCAAGGACAGACAACCTGCCCCCGTATCAACACAGAACCACTCAGAGGAGACTGGTCAGGAATGCAGAATTGCATGGGGTGCAGTTTGATGAAAAAACTCAGGCCCAGATCAGAGATTCTACAGAACACAGATCCACCGGGTCTCTGGAGAGCCGGAAGTACCTATAAAATCAACCTTTAAACTCTGAGCTGCACAAAAAGCCTTCCCTAGGGAAACAGCACCAAAGCAGCAATTTAAACAACCACACACTCAAGTACTGGTTCCCAAAGGAAGTTCCCCGTTAGAAGCAAAGGACAAAAAATTAGTTCCAGCCCAGGCACACCACCATCACCTTGGGGCCTTCCTGGGAACCAAAGGCTTGGATCTGGGAACCGGACCTCACTCTCACTTCCAGGCAAACTGTGCCAGCACCTCGGGCCCGCCTGGGGTCCCAAAGCATGGAGATGGGGACTGGACCTCTCTCCCACAACCAGGCACACCGTGCCAGCACCTCGGGGCCCGCCCAGTGACCTGAGGCAAGAAGGGGGACCGGACTTCTCTCCCACAACCAAGCACACCATGCCAGCACCTTGGAGCTCACCTGGGGACCCGCGGTATGGAGAAGGGGACCGGACCTCTCTCCCAAGACCAGGCACACCTAGCCAGCACCTTGGGTCCTGCCCAGTGACCCGAGGTATGGAGCTGGGGACCAGACCCCCCTCCCCCAACCAGGCACACCAAGCCAGCTCCTTGGGTCTCACCTGGTGACCCGAGGCATGGAGAAGGGGACTGGACACACCTCCCACAACCTGGCACATGGCGCCAGTGACTTGGGGCCTGCCCAGGAACCAGAGACATGGAGAAGGGGAACAGACACACCCCACAACCAGGCATACTGCCAGTGCCAAGGAGCATACCAGAAATAGCACCTCCATGTAGGTAGCCCACTGCAGCCTCCACAATAACCATGGCTGCTGCGAAAGCGACTTGACACCACAAGTACCATGCAAATGGTCCACCAACCACTGGAGTGCATTCACACAAAGAGAGTCACCAGCAGAATCAAAGAAAAGAGGATGTCTCTTTCCACAAAGCCCATTTCAGAGTGACAGAAGCAGCATCTGCTCTATGATAATATTGGGGGACCCAATCACATCTCTCAGCATTGGACAGATCATCTAGGCAACAAATTAACAGAGTAACCATGACTCTTTCAGGAGAGAAGAAATCTAGGGTAATGAGGGGGGGAGGAGGAGGGAATGGTGGAAGGGGAGAGATCGGACAAGGGGCATAAAGAATAATTATGATTTGTAACAATATACATATGCTAGTAATATTGATTTGATCAACATATCTCAATGTTCAACCCCCAAAATATGTATAATTGCTTTTGATTCAATAAATAAAAACAACAACAACAACAAAAAAGGGCTTTGGGTTCTAAAGAAAGATGATTTGAATAGAAATAAAAATATCAAAATCAAAGCAAATTCTTTATAAAAATGTAAAAATTAAACAAATGTAAGACCAAAACATTAAAATTTCCAAGTGAGGTTCATAGGGAAAAAAATCTGTAATTAAGATTCTAATGCCTACCCTATGTTTTGCTAACCCTGCATACAACAAAACAGTGAGGTACTGGTAATCATGTTAACAGGAATGAGGGAAAGGAAAGTGATAAGGAAAAACAAACACACCTCCAGTCTTACTCATATAAATTAAGAATTAACCTCAGACAAATACCACATGATCTCCCTTATATGTGGAATCTAAAACAGTCAAACTCATAAAAGCAGAGAGTAGAATGGTGGTTGCCAGGGACTGGGGAAAAGGAGAAATGGTCAAGATGTTGGTACAAAATTTCAGTTATGCAAGATGAAGAAGCTCTGGAGATCTAATGTATAGCAATGTTAACTATAGTTAACAATACTGTAATGTATACTTGAAATTTTCTATGAAAGTAGATCTTTTAAGAGTTCTTACTAAAGACAGAAAGAAAAAAGTAACTATGAGGTGATGAATATGTTAATTAGCTTGACTGTGGTGATTAATTCACAATGTATATATATTCAAAACGTCAAGCTGTATACCTTAAATATACACAGTTTTGTCAATTAAACCTCAATAAAGCCAGGAAAAAAGTGCATTTTACCAATAAAGGTATGAAAAAATATTTTTTAAAAAAGGATTAACCAGATTAAGCAGATATGAATGGAGAACAATTATCTATGCTAAAGCATAAGTGGATTCATATGGTCACATAGGCAGAACACCTGTTCAAATCTCAGGAAGGAAAATAAGCTTCCTCATGAACGTCAAGCTTACAAAACAAAACAAAAACAAACATTCTTTTATTTTTGAAACTCATCTCTGTGTTAAACCCTTTCTAAGCCTCAACACACATATGAGAAGAATACAGCAGTTGCTCATCTCTATGATAAGCAGTAGTAAACTAGAAAGTCTTGACTCTGGAGTCAGAAAATCTTGGACCCTGCCCCCAGCTTTACCATTTCCTAGATATATTACTTTGGGAAATTACTTAAACCTCTTTGAGCCTCAACTTTCTCATCTGAAAAATGGAGATAATTCCACCAACCCGTCAAGGTTGTGAGGAATAAATAAAGGCAACAGTATCTGTAAACCATGTAACATGATGCCTAGAACTTAGCAGTACTCAGCAGGTATTAATTTTCCCTTCCTTTAATAAAAAAGCTCCTTTTTAAAGAAAAACTCCAAGCTTGACTTCATGTTATTGTCCTCACCTCTGCATTCCCAAGTATCTGCAGACATTCTTCATTAGGCCGAGGCTCCCTGGGAAGTTCAACTTCAGGATCCTGTGTTACCAGCACCGATGGAGTATCGAGGAAAGATGAGTTACCAACCACAAATGTTGCTCTGTTTGAGGTGTCACTTTCAGCCACTAAGGGTTTTATAACCTCAACTGTTCAAGAGATCAAAAGAAATCTCACAACACTAAACATAATTTTTAAGATGGACTCAATTTTTTGACAAATTGGCAATGGAAGAATTAAAAGTGAAGAGAATAAAAAATTACCTTTTCTTTCTCGGTTTATCACTGTCTCTTCCTCCATTGAATGAAATTTCTGGTTATTCTTGACCAGCATAGGTTCACGTCTACAACAATTGTCTGGATCTTTCTTCTGTGTCACTACAGGAGATGTGATAGGGTTTTTTAATGAGAGTGTAGATTCTGTCTCTGCTTGCTCAAAGAAGATGTACTTGACAGCCAGAAGGAGAGCTAAACTTAGGGTAATAACTTGTTCAATATCCATGCTGACCATCCTAAATAAATGAAAGCAAATTAAAATGTTATTTAGAAATATAAAAGGCACAACTTAAACTATACAGCATAGAGTGCTATGATTAATACAAAACAAAGTAGATTTCAGTTAACTTACTTAGAGAGATAAAACTGCCAGAGGGAAACACTTGGTTCAATTCTCTTTGACACATTTTCATCCAGTCCTAAAGAAACCTTAGAATTTTCTGCTGTACTGTTTTGAGAAGGATCAGCTATCCAGCGACTATGAGCATGAACAAGAACCAAGCCTAGAGACTGAAATAAAATTTTTAAAATTATGTATCCTCTTCAAATCAGTGGAACCTAAATTTCTCATCCCTAGCAACTGGACAACCAGACACTTATTCCCGTGGCCTCCCCTTACCATGAAAAGAAAGTCCTCAAGCTTGCTATGTGATTAACTAAAGTGAAATCCCCACTGAACTATTGAAAACATCCCGAAGAACACGTTTTCAAAGAGAGATAAAGTGGAGGAACTTGAAAAATCTGTTTAGAGGAGAAAGACTAGTAAAGACCAAGAGCCTCAAAGAAATGAAGAACAAGTTAAGAAAAACAAGAAGAGGGTGAAATATAATTGAAAGAGCCAAAAATTATAGAAAGCAAACAGGAAGAGAATTAAAAAAAAATCAAAAAAGAATAACATTGGAACTGAAGATACTGAAGAGAGAATAAAAGTATGTCATTACCATAATCATCTTGACCCTCTGAGTTACAGGATTTGGTTTATTTTCTTCTTCTTCTAAAACTCGGGCAAAATGGCTGAGCTGCCAAATTGGACGACCCTCACGGCTTTCCCGCGAAAGCTACAAAGTAAGTCATTGTTATATTAGAAGGTACTGATTCTGTTTAGGTGAACTGAAATAATGAGAAATATTACTCTTCTACTAATACCATAAGTAAGAATTGCTCTCACCTCTAATACCAAGGACACACAAGCTGGGAAAAAGGTCATGAACACGAAGTAGTTGGCAAGAACTGACATGCAGCCAAAGCAGCACATAATTTCAAGTTGACGCACCCCTGCTTAGAGAAAAATTAAATGTATATCTAGTAACGTATATGTATTTTTGATGCTGCATTTATCACAAGGGCTCTTCCTGCAGGTAGACAAATACATGAGAATATTAGTACATTAAGCTCTTTGCCATCCACTGGAAATAGAACTAGCAACTCCAAGGTGATGCCAAGCCTTAGAAAATAGGAATAACTAAGGAACTCTAAGTCCCTCAAGGGTATAGAGCTTGTCCTCTTCTATGTCCCCAACATCACAATGACAGGCACAGTGGTAGTGTTTAATACATATCTGACAAACAAATGCATTTCCAATCTGCCTTTATCAAACAACAGTAGCTTGTTTGGAGACAAGGTATAGATCACAGGCTGCTCTACTGGAGCAAAACCACCCACAGTCATCCTATTAACCTAATCCCACTTGTTACCACAAAAGCAATTCAACTGTAAACAAAGGACTTTTTATAAAAGTAGAACATACTGCCAGTTATGCCATTCCTGATACAGTGTCATAATAAATATTTTTTGTGTTCCACTAAATTCTAATTTCAATATAACCTCTATGGTGCCTAATGAAGTTCTTACAATTTTGGTTACTTCACTGATCTGTTTGAAAAATATGATGCAAAATGTCAATTCAAGATTAAAAATTAATAAATATTCCAGTACAAAATTTTTAAGGTATCATTTGGTAATCTCAAATAAAAGACAATAGAATTATAGAGGCTGGAAAAGACCTCAGATTACCAAATCTTGCTCTTTCACTTCACAAATAAACTGGAGTATAATATAAAACATATTTCTGATGTTACTTAAATTAAATATAAAAATGCTTTAAAATATTACAATCATTCCATTTTCCTATAAAAACTGCTAACATGAATAACTAATACCAAAAACTCAGTTATATTTTATTTTCTAAATTAAGAATCTGACTAACAGAAGTATACGCTGTATTTTTTAAAAATTCAAAATTGATTACTCTCAAATGTGGACTTTCAAGAGACTAAAAAATTACAATAATAAAAGCATTATGAACCAACCTACATTTCAAACAACAGCTGAATATAATCTTTTCAAACTCGAGACCATGGAAACTACACTTGACCAGGGCTTTCACATCTTGACTATCTACTGTTTCTCTCTGCACAACAGTAACTCCTGTTGTTGCCTTATGTTCTCCCAGTACTCTTCCTGACTGTACCAAAGTCTCTCAATACCACTCTGTTATTACACAGAGACAGCACCAATCCATATACTTCCAAAAAGCTAAGACCTTTTCTTTCTGTACTGGCTTTTTCAAAGAGTTACTTCCTAGTTAACACTATGTGTTAAATCTATCCTTTCTTTCTAGTCTAAACCATATAATTTCTGTATAGCTGTAAATGTCTCCTCACTGGCTTCTCCACCTATAAATCTAATCACTTCCTTTGTCCACTTTTCTGACAATATCATGACAAAACTCATCACCCTACTGCTTTCCACATCAGTTTTAAATGAATAATCGTTTGTTTCATTGCCCATTACGACTTCCTGGCTAATCCTGTTCATTTTCTCATATACTCTTTTGCTTGAATAAAATCACAAAGATATATTTTCACCTGATCAACATTTTTCTTGAATGTAGTGATGGTTACACAACTGTATCTTTTTCAAAACTCATAAAATTGTACCCCCTCAAAAGTGAATTTTAAGGCATGTAAATAATTTAGAAAAAAATATTTTCTTTGCTACATAAAATTTTTGTTGAATGACAACAAATTGCTAAATAATCAGTCTTCCCTCAGAAAGTTAGAAGAAATGTTACATATTTAATACACTACCTAGTGAAAAGATCTCCACTAATTACAACCAACTCATAGATAATTTACTTCTTCTCAAAAAATGAGGACCCTTATTGAGGGCTCTAAGGCACCAGGAAATTCACTAGAACTGTAATTAACTAAGTATGGTCTTCATGAGAAAACCATAAAATCTAGTCCTAATGATTAGGAAACCTCCACAACAGCATGATATACTCATCCTAGCAAATTTCCATGCCAGGCCATAATTTTTATCCTATATGATGGAGTCCTATATTTGATATTTAATGTCTAATTCTCCACTATCCAATTAAGGATGAGGAAACATATGTGTAGAGGCTAATATGTTGGTTACTTGCTAAGATGTACTGTTTACTATATAATTAAATCTTCCCAACCACCTTACTTGGTGGATCGAACTCAGCTCTGTCCAGGAATTGCAAGAGTGTCTACTACATGACAATTAAAACATAAGTGACCAAGTCACTAACTTAGTCTAGGAGCTGAAAGGCACTTTCCAGACCAACTCTGGAATACAATCTTGGTTAAAAGCTAAACAAACAAACAAAAAAACCAACAAAAACACAACAGATAAAGTGGAACACA
This sequence comes from Cynocephalus volans, assembly GCF_027409185.1. Classification (NCBI taxonomy): domain Eukaryota; kingdom Metazoa; phylum Chordata; class Mammalia; order Dermoptera; family Cynocephalidae; genus Cynocephalus; species Cynocephalus volans. Next base: position 63,401,624 of record NC_084461.1, on the reverse strand, counting down.
AAAAGAGAAGATGGCAAAAGTGAAAAATAAATCAGTAACCTGCTATTAAGTTTTCACCATAGCAAACAGACACAAAGTCAGATAAACCCACACACTAAAACAATTTTAAAAATTTAAGAGTAATTTAAAAGTCAGAATTTAATAACAAACAATGTAAATCTAAGATGTTCTTTTTTCTCTTTAGTGATATTCTTATTGTAAAATATATGAAAAATTGCTTACAAACCTGACATGGTACCAACTCCAATCACAAGACATTCAACAAGAGCATCAAGGGTGAATGTGGGACCTAGAATTGCCATTCCACGAGCAATATTTTCCCTTACTTCATCCTAAAACAGACAAAACATAGCAATGCGGGCAAGGTACAAAATAACTTTTAAAAATGTTAAAGAGCATCCTAAGGCTTACACTAAATCTAATTTACTACTCAAAGAATAAAATATTCAGTATAAGACTAATGGTTATTTGAGATACAAAGTGTGGTATAACAGAGAGGATTGAAAAAATCATATTTTTTTATGTTATAAATATGTTATATAATAAAATATATATTATATTATAAAATAAGTCATATTTTATATATATATATATATATATACATATATATATATATATTTATTTTATTTATTTTTTTTTTTAATACAGTGACCTGCTTCCCTTTCTACTGAATGATATTTCATTTCTTGGGAATAGTCCTTTGAGGTTTTACTTTAAATCTGTCATTTAAATCCCACATAATGAAATACTACAACATTTTATATTTTGGCCACCACTGATAGAAAAACTTAGTTGCAAATTTTTTATGAGATCATGTTAGTATAAAATATAAATCATTTCCTCGTCAATATGCTCAAATGATCATAAACATTCATCAATACATAATCAGGGCAGAACTACGTGCAATTTTATACTCAAAATACTCTAATGCAAGATTGTTAAAAATGTTGGGTTCTTTAAAGTGACTAATGAGTATCAAGATAAAACTTACAGTGGGAAATAATGCTAGTGTTAATTCAAGGGGTTAAAAAATAAATCTACCCTGAGGCTCTCTTCTATTAGATCCTGTCCTCCTCCCTAATATGTTTCACTAGGTAGATACTCTTGTTTATCTAAAAGTCATATTACCATACATAGTTTCTAAAAACCTTCAAAAAGGAAAATTAGTTTGGGTGCCCTTACTGGCCAGCTGCCAAAAAGAAAAATAAATAAAGGAAAATGAGGAAGAAAAGTTCAAATTCCAGTAGCTATGTGCCTTGGATTGAATGCCCCTCCCCCAAACTTAACCCCCACGGTGACAATATTAAGAGGGTGGGAAATACTATTATGGTAATTGAAAGGTGGGGCCTTGAAGAGGTGATTAGATTGCAGGACCATGCCATAATGAATGGATTAAAAATGATAGTCAGGTGTGGTTCTGAGGGCTTTAAAAAGAATGAGGTTTCTCTCTCTCTCTGCTCCACCATTTTCACAGTGTGATCCTCGGCCATCAGCACCACCACCACCACCAAGACTCTCAAATGTGTTCCCTGGACTCTGGACTTCCTAGCCTCCAAAAGTGTAAGAAATAAATTTCATTTTCTTTATAAGTTACCCAGTTCCAGGTATCTCGCTATAAGCAACAGAAACGGACTAATACACTATAGAATTACAATTGAGTCATTAGATAAATGGGACTGTTCTGGGAGCCTTATGAAGACCAGTATTATGACTTAAGAATTAAACTTAATCAGGCAATTCCTGAACTTCGGGCTATGAAGAGACTCTATGAATGCTATTAATGTAAAAAGGAGTACTATTACTTTCCTTTCTTATAAATAATACTTACCTGTGAGTTGGAACTGAGGGCAAACTTTGCTAATGCACTCGCTCTGGAAAGGTCAATCAAAAGTAGGAAAAAGGGCAAAGCTTCACTGGAAAAAAATGCAAGAGAATCAGGCACATTTAACAGGAGAAAAAATACAGTTTTAAAAAATCCTTTTTAAAACAAAACTTTTTTCTGCCACACATTGAATGATCCTTTAGTATGTTTACCTTTGTGTGAACCAAAAGGTATACCCTATACTTTTTTTGGCATCCTCATAGCTAAACATAACAGTTGCCCAAAATATTTGTTAAAAATATTTTTCTTGTTAAAATGTAAATATATTTACAACTGAAACACCTTTTGATAATTTTATGGCAAAATATTATCCTTAGTAAAAAAACATCTCCTTGAATTAGCATGGGGGAAAAAGGAGAATATATAAAAAAATTTTTCATTAATCACTACTATGGAAGGATAAACTAAAACTTCCTGGAGAGCAAATTGGCACTGTTAACACTAAAAAGCTCTTGAAAGAAAAAAAAAGAAAGCAAAGCTCTGAAAAGCAAAGCCCCTGTCCCACGCCTAGAAATGTATCCTAAGCAAATGATTATGAATATGAACAAAAATTTAGCCATGAAGATATTCATCACAGTGTTGTTTTAGTGGAGAAAACTAAATAACTAATCTAAAACTAAATAACCTAACAATCTAATATTAGAGGATTAATTAACCACAAAGGATTCATACACCATTGTATAGAATACTACACAGAAACTAAAAGCAATTTAGTTTAACAGTAAGGACATGTAAAGATGTTGATAAACTATTATTAGGCATAAAGAAATCATAAAATAGTATATATAGTACAATCTCAGATATTTTCTTTAAGTATAAAAAAAGTGGGAAAGGATATATACCAAAATGTTAAGTTATTAATTAACAGTAATTTAAAAATTATTAAAACAGCTAATAGTAAGATTACATCAAAATTTCCCTATATTTTTTACACTTTTGAAAATCTATACATTACCTTTATGGCATGGGGAAGAAAAGTTCTTAAAAATGTATTTTGAAAGAAAGTATAGTTAGGCTTTAAATACTTACTTCAAACCTGTCAATTCTTTATCTAAGAAGTGAATGACAACTGTACTGAAGACAAAACTTGAGAAAATTGTGAAGAGGCCAGCAATACCTAAAATGACAAAATTGAAACCTGAAAAAACTTTACCCTTTATTATACAAATAATAATTTTAGTCTCATATAATATTCTGAGCTAAACAATATTATTTTTCTCCAGATATTTAAGGTCTCAAATTTCAAAAAGTCTAATTTCCAACAATTAGAAAGGAAACTATTAAATGCATGCAGCACACTTTCAGCAATACCTACATTTCCAAACACATGATTCCAACAAACAAGTTTATTTCCACAGCAAATCAAAAATCTGATTGCACACAAAAAAGATAAATATATCTAATTATTACCCAAAATATATTTTGATCCAAGTTGACGTAAATTCTGGAACTGGAAGTAAATATACAGGATTGCTATGCATCGTGTTATTGTCAGAATTATAATGTCACTGCTCAAAACATCCTATTGAGAGAGATAGAAAAGAAAACTCCAATAGCTTTAGCTTTTAAAACAAGCAATGAAAAATAAGAATTTTTATTTTGTATGTGTCATTAATTTACATATTATCATGAGAACATAAAAGTAGGCACAATAAAAGTGCAATAAAAATATCAAACATACAAATCAAAATTTAAATCCAATTTTTAAACAATCAACCATGGTAAGCCAATATATCATCACAAGCATTTTTCACCGTTAGTTACTTATAAAAGATATATTTCTCAAATAAAGCCAATTACACTCCTTTATATAGAAAAGGCAAAAAAAAAAGTATTTCTGGTACATTTCCATACCATGTAAGTAAACAGAAATTTTAAGTTCATGAGTACCAAAATGAAGATTTTACTCATAACTTTTTGGGCCATATAAGATCTCTTTAGAAATTAAAAATGCAACTGACTTTAGTCAATTTCAAATTAATTTCACTAACCTCTTCAAACTTTGGACACTCATAATTCCAACCACAGATCTTATCGTTACCAGTAAACATGTTCATGGACATCATACAGATGGTCAGTGTCACTGTCCCCACTATTACTTCCCAGGGATGGGAGGCCACAAAGAGGCCATGCATTCGGAAAAGTCTTGACAACATTGGAGCTACAGAATCCTTGGACCCTGGAAGGAATAGCAAACATGAACACTTAATACATGGTTCACTATATTTTTAGGAAAAGACTGTAAGGAAAAGTGTGCTATAAACCCTGTTTTGTATGCACAGTGATAACTATTCAACAGTGTTCCTTATCATTCTGAAAAATAATTATAAAATTAAATTAAGAGGGTTCTGTTATTACTTCCTTACTCAAACACTTAAATCCTTTATTATTCACTGAACAACCAGCTTAAAAGCAGCCATTTCTTAACAACTGCATGAATCCAAGCATTTAAAATTAAACTAAATAAATATCTCAGCCCTTGTTATCTGAGCCAAGGAGAGCAATAAAGCAGAAAACAAAAGTGAGAAACAATTCACCTTTTCTAATTACCCAGATAAAAGCACCCTCTTCGTCATCCACATTCTGGTGACACAAAGAATCTACTTGTTGAGTGCCTGTAAATCGTGTTAATTTATAAGTTCCTCAAGGGCAGGGACCCATTACACTTTTTTGCTCTGTTCAACATACGGCATTATGTCACTAGCAAAATGATATTTAACAAACCTTCCTAATGCTGCCATCACCACAGAAGAGTCTTTTCCGACAGATGTTTCTACATTAATAAAAAAGTAAGAATTTTGCTGTGGTGGCTGCTTTCTTCTACTAGAATCATCAGTAATAGGGCCAGAAGACCAATCGAAAAGCATTAGACGTGAAAAGCTCTCAACTTCCACAGCTAATAAGCAAACGGGAGTAGAAGAGGATGGGTGGCTGAAGTATATGCCTATAGCATTCAAAAAAATTTCCAATAGAACATATAGAAGATTTTGATCTGACTACCATGACTAAATATCCTCATGTTTGCTGGCTAAATAATAATAATAATTTTGATATTGTGATTTTGAAAAAAAATCTTACATAGCCATCGGTCTTTACAAAGGAACTTGCAAGCCTTACTTACTTCTTACACTAAAATTAGTGCCAATGATAAAGCATAATAATTGCCCATAAAAATAAATTGAAATTAAGATTTATAAAAAGTCCACTGATTGCCAATTTATCAAGAATTCAAACGAATCTCTCATTTAGTAATAACTAAGAAAGTGATTCATCTATTGGGTACAGAAAATAATAAGGCAACAAATTAAGTAAAAGAAAGCATTCATCTACCTAAGGATTAGGAGAAAGGAAAAAAAAAGAGTAGCTTTTAGGAACCTAAGCAATTATCAAGTGTCATCTCACACTGCATCACCCTATATTCTCTACATTTCAACCATACCAAGCCACCAGCTAGATAAGTTTGGTATTCCATCTGTACATCACAACCTTTCTTCACTGAATCATTTAGATCATAAAATCAATTTTGTAAGAACAAACTTTTAAAAATATACTAGAAAACAATAATATAAAAAATAACTGTTGGGTAAGACATGTACTATGGGTAGGTATTATTTCCTGAAACTTCATGTTTCATGAAACCATACATATATGACTGTGTTCTGGCTTCCAACAGTTATGTATTTCTTACTGCAGGTCACAATTTTAAAAGGCTGGCAGTCACTAAGGGATATAATGTGGCACACAATTGCCTGTGTTTACTCATGCTTTTTCAAACTTCCATCCTGAGTCTTATTCATCATTTTACCCTCCAGCTCCTGGCACTTTATATATAGCACTGCTCAACAAATACCTGCTACATTTTTTGAAAATTCTTAAATTATAGTAGCATGCATTTTATTGACACATCTTGCAACAGACATAAAGATGACTTTTTTTTTAAGGCATCTAGATATGGATGTAACCCATCCCCTCCAGTTAAAGGCCAAATGCACAGTATTCAGGGAACACATTAATGGGGGATGGCGGGGGGGATTTCATTTTTTATATTATCCTGGAAAAGGACAAAAACAAAATAATGTACTTTCTATTAAATTAGCAGGGACTTGGAATGAAAGTCCTGAAAAGCTTTAATCATATCTTATTTTTAACTCTAGGTAATTACAACCAAAAGCCTCATAAAGAGGCTAAATTTTCATGATGGTATTCTATCACATAACTTCTTTCTTATATTTAAAACAAAACTGTACAAACTGGTCTCAAAGATCAACTAGCATCAATGTTCCTGAAAGTGAATTAACTACATGTTTCAAAACTAGGTCAAAATTTTTTTGACCCCAATACACACACACACACACACACACACACACACACACACACACACACACACACACACACACAAACCCTTCAATTCAGATTATTCCCTATCAAGTTAATATTATTCATCACTATTAAAAATTTAAGTGGAATTAAAATCTGAGCTGCTACCAGGAAGGAAACCCAATCTGATCACAAATTGGTTTAGCATGACAAACCCATAACTATACATTAAACACATTATGTTTCCCTCAAAATTTCATGGTGGCATTGTCAATTCTGTGACATTTTTTTCCTAGGTATAAAGTCATCTTTGCAACATTCAGGGAAAAAAGTTATACATGATCCTGTGAGCCACTTCCAAACAGAAAACCACACCTATCTGGAAATACACACTAAGCAATCATATGAAGGTGTGTCAAAAGTAACCATAATTATAAACAATCCCATTTCTCATGAGCACCCTCCCCATTTCCCTGCGATTATGCAAAGCATTTACATGCCATAGAATCCAATCTTCTACCTTCATCAGCAGTTGCAAGTGGCACTGGCACAATACAGGATAGCTCTTGCAAACTGAATAGACAGTATTTATGCCATGCTGCAATAAAAATAAATTTTACTTAAAGAAAACAAGGTAAATAGGCAACGTATGCCTTGCTTATTCAGACTGAAGTATGCTGTATACTTTTCACTTTTCACAGATTCTTTAAAAGAACGGATAATTTAAAATCACTGGAATCCTTAAACTCTAATCCAATCTGCAACAGAAACCACCTACCATGGCCAACTGCAGAAAAGGATGCTTTGGCACCCTATCCTGATTATTTCTTCCCACTCAGCATCCCTCCTATGTTACACATTCCAGTATTTGACTATATGCTATTTTACACTGCTCTCAAATTAATCTGTACACTTTGTCTCTTTGAAGGCAAGAACCATGTCTTACCATTATAGTCATTTTTAATCCTAACAGGATCTAGCAGTCTGCTGCTCAACCTCGTATCTATGGTGGAAAAAATCCTGCTCTGGAAATCAGAAACCTGGATTCTATACCCAATTTTATTGCATGCTATCTGTTTGTAAATCACATCTCCTCTCTTCATTCACTTGGGAAGCTAGAGTTCCAAAGTTCTCTGACAAAGACCAATATTAAGTGCAACCATATGAAACTGCTATATTTGTAGGTAATAAATACTCAAATTTCAAATATTGGCAATTTTATAAGAGGGTCAACCTCAACAGATATTGATTCCATATGGTGGCTATCTATCTATGGTCTAGAAACGAGACCATAAAAGAATAAAAAGAGTGAGCACTTGCACACACACACATTCATCTTGAAATGGTCATGCCACACAAACGACAATTTTCATCCTAACACTGTAATCTATGCACAATTTTTTTAACCTCCATGTTATCAATTCCCATTTGTCATTAATGCCAAGTTTATCATAAGTTCCGAAAAGACACTACAACAAAGAAAGCGTGCAAAATCCAGTCTATCCCCGAATTACACTCCTTTGTTAGATGATCTCTAAATTATAAAATGCTTTTCATCGCACGGAGGGAAAATAAATACACAAGTAAACAACAACAACAAAAATACATTCTACTTTGTGAGATGCTGAAATTATGCACGATTATTTAGTGCATGATTTAGTGCATAACAGAAACATGTTTCCTGTGATCTGTAAGGAGATCCAAGATATCCAAGAAGGCATATCCTCAAATCCTCAACTACTTCAAATGACCATTTAACATGGAGTACATCAACCTCCTCCCTACCGCAGAAATTCACTCTCCTATATTTGAACCTCCAGGATACGGTTTCCCAATCCAAACAAAATAATTCCAAAAAACCTACAGTGTTTTGACTAAATGACATCAGCATCAAGGAGACTAGGTCCCTTAGGAAAAAAAAGAAAAAGAAAAAGAATGATCCTTTGAGTCCTTGGGTGAGTCCCTACATTGGGCTCGCATCGTCCCAACCGGTTCTCACGGAAATAACCGGACACATCTACACCGATGCACGGTTCTTTCAAGGCTCTGAGTTAGCAGCATTTATGGAGATCTCCCCCGCCACTTACAAGGAAGGTGCTGACGAACAGCAGCGCCTGGGTGTGAACGCCTGGACCCCGCAGGCGCTTCTCCCGTCCCCTCCGTGGGCTGCCCGCCCGACCGCCCCCAGGCCCCCAGCATTCCTCCAAACAAGGGGCCTTCGAGGTCACCCTGCATAGCACCCTTTCCACCCCAATGATCGTGACTGCGCGGCCAGCACTGCCTACTTCAGACAGGGCCAGCGAACGTGGCTACGTCCCGCGGGTCCGCGATGGTGACGGCAGTCACGGAGGGGCTGGACCGCCGCTCGCCCCTCAGGCCTGGCCCGGCCCGGTCCCCCAGCTCCCAAGCAGTGGTGCCGGCCGCCGCTCGGCTCGCCGGGCCTCAAGGACGTCTCGCAGTCCCCGCGGGACGGGGCCGCCACACCCAAAAAGCACAACCGCAGCTCCCGCCAGGTCTGCAGGTCCTGTCGACAGCCACTTCGCAGGGCCGGGAGAAGCTCGAGAACCGCCACCAACACGGTCCAAATCCCGCTCCCACCCACCGCCGCCCCGGTCCCCCTTTGTGGCCACCAGCCGCCTCACCTCCCTATCTCACTAGAGGCCACCAAAGCCGGGCGCCGGCACTCCGCCTGTCTCCAGCCAACGGAGACGCGAAGCGGAAGGAACCCTCGCCTTGCGCACGCCCGGAGCCGGCCGAGCCTGCGACCAATAAGCGAGGATCGTCCGATCACCTAGCCAATCATCGGAAGGCTGCTCGGCCTGACGGCGCCTACGTCACGAACGGTCGCCTTAACAACCGCCCACAGCTCTCACCAGGGCAGAGAACCAGCACCGCACGATCTCTCACCATGGCTCGGCCAACCAATAGCTAGTCGAGGCCCAGCACTAGGACCTGCCTATTGGCCCAAGAGCCGTGGGGGCGCAAGCATGGAAGCTGCCCAGGCGAGAGCTATAGGAGATCTGGCGGGTGGAGTGTCCCGCCGCCCCAGGACCCGACCTGCGGTTGTCCCGATTGTGAGAGTACTGTGGGAGACAGTGGTAGGAAGCAGAATTGGAGCGTGAGGATAATCCCAGGGTCAAGGTTGGTGATAGAAAGCTCAGCCACTTAGTGGAAAGAGATTGAGGGAACTAGGAGTGGCCCTGAAAAAAGATGGATATGTAAAAGGGAAGGTGGCAGCGAGGTGGCAACCCAAACCCAAACCTCAAGCTGACCCATATCCGAATCCTAAATTGACACCTTCCTGTGACTTACGCATTAGTATAAATGACTCCAGTTACCGGCGGCGTCTCTCCTATGTGGGGCACCCATCTCACACTGTCGATTTTCTCTGAAATGTGCCTCTCCTGTGTAGTCTTCTCTGCATTCCCTGTGCCCTCCACCTGGTGCAGACCTTTATTATCTCTTGCTTAAAATAGTGCAATAGCCTCTCCTAACTGGTCTTCCCACTCTTGGGCGCTTCCACCCTCCAATCCGATCTGCACTATTGCCACAGTAATCTTCCTATTATGCCACAGGCCCAAATCATCAGGAGTTTCTTGTTGCCTACTGGATTAAAGAAACTGACACCACCAATATGGCTCCACCCCACATTTCTGGCATCTCTCTCACTATTTCCCTGTGTGAACTCCACATTTCAGCCAGCCAGAAGAATCTGGCCCTTCTTCAGTCACACCTTTTCACGTCCCTGCTTATGTTCTCTTTGTTTAACCTGGATATAACCATCCATTTTAATTACTGAAATCCCAACTATCCCTCAAGGACCATTTCATGTGCCACCTCTGTTCCTGATTCCCTCAAACTCATGTCATCTCTCCCTACTTTGAACACCCTTAACAGTTCCATAATATTCTGTGACTTGTCTTATTACCTTATGTGGACATTTCTTAAGGACAAGAAGTGTACCTCACTCAATTTTTAAAGCCCTATATTTTGAAACACAATACCTGGAAAATGTCATACACTCAAGAGGAGTTTTAACAAACTGTTATCAGTAACACCAAAGTCAAGGATTTGGATCCCTGTACAAGCCAGCCACCAAAAACAAAAAAAAAATTAAACTGTTACCTTGCTAAATTCTCATAATCCTTATAAAATAGGTATTATCCCCATTTTACTAAAAAAGTAAAAATGAAAGTTTGTTAAGCAAATTGCTGTAGATCACATGATAATGATTAGAAAAACTGGGATTTGAAACCAGTTCAACTATACTCCGCTCCTCCAATATAGGACTTTATTCATATCTCTTACCAAATACTTTTGAAACGCCCATTATGTACAGTGCACCATGGATGGCATGGGAGATATAGTGATAAACATGACAGACATGATATCTGCCTTTATGAACTTTGCATAGTGAAGAAAACTGAGGTGAACTAGCCAAAGATTGCAATATTCTATTATGAGCCTTGTCAAAAAGAAGAGAAAGTAAGAGTACATAGAAACTGTCATATTTTTAATGCCCCAAGCAGCCTAAGGGCCAGATATCTCAGAATTAGAAATTATGGACTGTAGAAGTGCTTACTTATATAAATTCAAATAAGGACTATAAAGCCGTTACTTCAAAAGCCTTTCAACCAAGATTTGGAAACTGTCATTCCCAAACTCTGCTTAATTGAGAACTCCAGTGGGTACCTGAGTTCAAAAGCAAGCAATAAAGAAAATCCAATTGCCGAGTTTTATGTTCTATATCAATACCAAAATGTATCTCAAAAGAATCTTTATTGCACTTTAATAATTTGTACTTAATGATAAATCATAAAATTTGTCATGGAAGCAACATAGAAGGGGAGTGGGGAGATGGAGTCAAGGAAATCTATGTGTCTTGTGTAAAGACTGAGCAAGCTCTGAGCAAAGAGCTTAAAAAAGTGTAATTTCAAGAGTGCCTTTAAAATAATGAATGATACACATTGCCATTTAAATCCACATCACCCTTAACATTTACTTGTGGAAATATGATAGGCCTCCAGTCTTCACTTTTCTTGCTTTTTGTTGTCATGTATCATGCTTAAAGATGGGAAATTATAACAATAATAATAATAAAATTTACATAGCTTTTTTTATGTGTCGACCACTTTTCTAAGTGCTTTTGATATAGTAACTCCTTTAGTTAATAGTCCTCTGAGGAAATATTACTAGAATTGCACTTTACAAATGATGAAGCTTCAGAAACAAAGTTAAATAACTCACCTGAATTCATGCAGTTTGAAAGTAGCAGAACTGGAAGATGAACTTTGGAATCTGGCTCCCAAGAATATACTCTAAACCACTCCACTATCCTATCTTTTGTATTAGCATAACACGCACGTCTTTGTATTAGTACATATTATATGATAGTTTAAGCTTCTTTTTGTTTTATTTTTAGCAGCTGGCCAGTACCAGGGTCTGAATGAACCCTTGACCTTGGTGTTATCAGCAGCACACTCTAACCAATGTTTAAGCTTTGTATTAGTCCGTTTCTGTTGCTTATAACACAATATCTGGAACTGAGTGATTTGTAACAAAATAAAATGTATTGCTTACAGTTTCAGAAGCTGGGAAGTCCAAAGTCCAGGTAACACATCTGGTGAGGTTTTCCTTGGCAGTAACACGACACTGACCCAGGGGTCTCCCATGGCAGAAATGGCGGAGCAGAGAGTGAACTAACCTTCTCAGCTGGCTCCTTTTAAAGCCTTCAGAACTACACCCATGACCACTATTATTAATCCATTCACTAGGCATGGTCGTCAGAATCTAATCACCTCTTCAAGGCCTCACCTTTCAATTACCATAATAGGATTTTCTCACCCTCAACAGTTACAATAGGGATTAAGCTTCAATACATAAAACTTGGGGGACACAGTTTAATCCATATCAAGCTTCTAATGCTCCATTGCAAAAGACTTTTCATAATATCAATGAAGAGTTGCACTTTTTATTTCCAATTACAGTTCCTAGCTGTGTTCAAATTTATATCTTCTAGTCTCAAGCAATTTTTTCTCTCTCTGTTTGTCCTGCACATGTTTTTTTGGTTTTATTTTAAATTTCAGGATAATATTTTTAACTAGTACATTCCAAGTGATAATTGGTTGTGCTTAGCTTCTGGCAGATACTATGGTTGATTATCACTCCTGCCAAAGGTCAAGATATATTAACTAAGGGCCTACTCTATGCTGGGCAAAGGGTTAGGCCCTCAAGGCACAGAGTTATATAAGGAAACATAGACTAACAGATTCTTCCCAGATAACAGAGTAAGTGTTCTCAGTGAGGTATGTACAGGGACCAATGAGAAAAGTTTGGATTGTGCTTTGAACAGTGGGAGGAAGTGGTTTAAAGGTTATTTCAGGCAGTAAAGCCAAGATTGTGAGCATGAGGGTGGAAGTCACATAGATATAGGAGAAGAAAATTTAATTGGGCAGAAATCTTAAAGTACTACGGAATACAAGAGGTGAGAAAGTCATGAATAGGTTGCAGAACATCTCTCAAGTCCCTATTGGTGATAGTTCATGAGCTAAAAGTCTCAGCTGCTGCTGTTCAGTAGCAAAACTAAAAATTCTGTTTCTTTGTTCTTTAAACTTTCCAAACTGAAATTAATAGGTGGAGCCTCTCTTGAAGTTAGGAACAAAGGTCTCTACAGGTGCGGGTGATGCAATTAAAGATTTCTGCTGTTCACTGAGCTGTTCCCTGTTTAACTGGTTTCTGTTTGTTTTCTTCCTCACAGTTCCCCATTCCTCTCTTTATGTTTTTCCCTAGCTTTGTAGAATCAGTTGGGAAAGTAGGTACAAATTGGATTGGAATTTTTTTTTTCTTTTAAAGGAATTTATTTTCCTCAGGAAAATACTCACAGAATGTTAAAACAGTATATTTATGTAGTTTATAAGAAAACGAAATTTATTCCTTACAGTTTTGGAGGCTGGGAAGTCCAAAGTCCAGGGAACACATCTGCTGAGGGTCTTGGTGGTGGCAACAGTGACCCAGGAGTCTCATATGGCAGAAAATGGCAGAACAAAGAGACAAACTTTTCATGTGCTCTCCTTTTGAAGCTTTCCAAACCATGCCCCTGACCATTACTAATCCATTCACCATTATTAATCCACTCACATGGCATGGTCCTGCAATCTAATCACCTCTTCAGGCCCTACCTTTCAATTACCATAATAGGATTTCCCACCTTCTTAACAATGTCATAGAGAAGACCAAGCCTCCAACACATTGAACTTCTGGGGAGACACAATTCAATCCATAATATGCCCTTTATTCTCCCAGTCCCAACCTCTCCTTCTAGCTGGCACAGCCGGGTTCCTAGGTTTGTATAAACTCCTGGATAAAGAAATCAGTTGAGAGAGACCAGAAGGAACTGATGCAGGATGAGGGGAGTTTGGAAAGAGCTGGATTAGATCTTACCAAGCAAGTGTGAAAGAAGACAGAAAGATAATGGTCCAAGGGGACCCTCTTAAGCTTTCCTGAGCAATCCCATTGAAGGAGAAGCCAAAGAACAATTGCTCAGGTCAATATACAGGTAGACAATCTTTTAATGCAGAATTACAGTCACTTATAGGTAAAAGTGTCCCAAATAGTGTACAGGACTAATTATATCTGCTGCAATTTGCGATGAATCTGGCTATAAGTAATAAAGAACCCAAACTAAAAATGGTTTAAACAAGCTAAGCATGTATCTCTCTTGGTCAAATAAAACTGGAAATAGATTGTCTAGGACTAACATGGCAGTCCATGATGCTTTCAGGGACCATTCTGTCTCTCTGTTCCACCATTTTCAGAATGTGTCTTCCATCCTCAGGGTCACTTTGTGGTCCAAGATGGCAACTGTAGCTCCAACCTTCATATTTACATTTCAATCCTTCTGGAAGGAACAGAATAAAGACCAAAGGGGGAGAGAAGAGGGCCCTTCCCACCTGAGTCAGCTCTCTTTTCACAGTTTCTCAATGGCCAGAATTACAAGGCCACACCTAGCAACAAAGGAGCTGTAATCTTTATTCTGGCAATGATATGCCCAACTCAAAACTGAAGAAAGGCTTCCACTTCCATATCCTCCATGGTATACCCATACTCGGTAAACACACAATAAGCACCTAATACATGTGCTGATCACTTAACTCAGAAGCAGGAAATAATTTTACGATCAAGATTTTGGGGTCATAGGAAAGGACATAAACCTAATATCGAAGGTCTATAATTTTATAAGCATTAGCTTGAAATTAACTCTCATTAACACCTAGACTTGACATTCAGCCAAATCCACCAAAAACGTGTAGCACTACAAATGGTCCAACATAAAGAAATAATCTGGGGGGCTGAGCCCGCCGCGGGTTTGGATCCTATATAGGAATGGCCGGTGCACTCACTGGCTGAGTGCCGGTCACAAAAAAGACAAAAAAAAAAAGAAAGAATCTGGGAAATTAGCAGAGTGCTCTCTTAAGAACAGAATAAGAGGCATCACTTGTCTTCTTCATTGCTCTATCTCCAGCACCTAATGAATGAGTTGCAGCAGCTTTCCGAGCAATTTGTGGTCTTGATTTCCCTACGTTCCAGATTCCCTGCTTTATCTTTTGTGATTTTTTGATACTCAGCAGGTTCTTGGTGCTGTTTAGTCCTTCTACTACAGGTTGCCTCCTACTGCGAAATTTCTTTGGCCTATGAGTCCTGCCTCCCAGGAAAGGATTCCAGTTTTTTCCACATTTATCCCAGCTGGGCTGAACTGACGCTGCAGTTTTTGATGCTTTCCCTAAATCTTACTTTTTCCCCTCCACTTTGCACTTTCCAGATTTTGGGTAACTTGTGCTACTGTAATGACAGCATAATATGAGATATTCTTGGTACAATCTCTCTCGTTGGGTCTGAGCACTCCAAAAGCTATTTTTTTCCTTCTCATGGAAAGTGAATGGATTAACAAACTATCCACTGTTCTCAGGCAAGGTACTACCAAGGTCTCTGTGCCTCTTCCAGAAAGATAAGCTGCCATCTTCCCCAAGGGTGAAGAACATAAAAGGTCTGCAAAGACTCTGCTCAATGTTTCTGTTTAAAACTCCTGCTTGCTTGTTCTTTTGATTATATATATTGCTATAAATAATTTATGAAGAAATTTGACTCATGTACACTAATCAAATTTTAAAAATTATAACTGATGTCACCATAGGCTAATAATTTTGCCCTAAAAAAGGTAACGAAAGCAGCCAGAATAGCCCAGCCCTTTATTGAAACAGTTGCTCTGGATATCCTACAGGAGCTCGGCTATAGGCTATGGACAAAGCCTTCTGCCTCTACCCTGTCCCTCACCAAGGGAATCGACTTTCTTTTGAATTCTAAGACTGGTTGGATCACTAGATCCAATTTTTGTAAAGAGCTCAAAGCATGGATGGTAATATCTGGCCTTTGTTTGGTATTGTATTTAATAAGGCATAAAGTGAGAGTGAAAGAGTTTGATTGGTCTCTGTCTCTAGGTGCTTTTCTCATTCCAATAAAAAGAAAAAGACAGAAGTACAGTCTGGTACAGAGAAGGAAGGCATCCTGATTTTGGCAGGCCTTAAGTATGGCAGAAGCACTCCTTTCCACTTTCTCCCTGCAGAGGTATATAGACCCATTTCTCTTTTCAAGCAGGCCAAACTGAGTCTAAAACTTCAACCTGCTTTTTCAGTTGATCCCATTCCTCTTCTACCATGAGTAAGACTGTCTTGGTTTGGGTTCCTCCAAAAGCAAAGACTGAGTCAAAAACTAGGATGCAATAGTTTACTTGGGAGATAATCCCAGGAAGTCAGAATAAGAATGTAATGAAAATATAACGGGGAAGAAGGAAAGGCCATTGTAGGACACATTGCTCGGCTAGTTACTACTGTGAGCAACTGAGGCTCAATCCTGCTGGGGACCCTCTGAACAACACTATAGAATGCACCTTGAACAGATGGGCGGGGGTGAGGTGGGACATCTATCCACTAACTCCAGTCCCTCTTCGGTTGAGAAATGCCTTCTGGGGCACACTTCCAGCTTCATGTGTGCAAGGGCAGAGAGACTGAGTATTTGGAAGGGGCCTGAAGCAGGAAGGCTGAAAGACATGACGGTGGGCACTTGAGGGGGGAAGCTTTCAGCTTGCCAGGAACTGTCTACTACACCTATAGCTGAAGATGAGGCATGACCAAGACATGAAGCAAGGGGTACCGTGTCTGATCTAAGGGCTGCATTATGGGCAGCCATATCAGCCTTTCATTCCTTTTGCTTTCCCATTGGGCCTCTTTTGATTGCAAGCCTTAAGCTGTTTTAGAAGCTGGCTCTGTTCCCCCTGAGATTTTTATAATTCCTTCCTAACGCCTGAACGATAGTATTTCATTCACAAACCATGTTCTAAAAGCTTATTTTCTCACTCTGGTTGTTCTTAGCCTCTGAGTTGGCCTGGTCCCATAGAGGTGGCCTTCAACATTTTAAGTTTGCAAATACCCTGGCTTACACATGGAAAGTGATTAATATATATATACAATTATTTTTTGATGATTCTAACAGTAGTGAAACTGACTCTTTATAAATACTGTTAAGCAGGAATTTGTCTAGTCAAGTGAAATCAACAAGTTTTTTTTCAGCAAGTATTTCTAAGAAAGGACAAGAGAGCTGATGAGAGATAAATAGAAATTCGTGAAGCTTCTACCTATAGGAAGAGTTACTGTGTATCCTATATCTAACATCTTTGTCAGGCAGAGGAAGCATATTATTTGTGGGAGTTAGATTCTAAAATCAGTGCAAAAAATGGAACTCTAGATTTTTTTCTGTGGGCTTTTTTTATTTTTAAACTGTGTGGAGAGGGAAAATGTCAGAGTCAAAAATACCCTTGAAATCTCTTTATACGTCTTAAAATACAGTATGCATATTTTGGTTTTCAGATTTAACAAAAATTTATATACACATTAGGTTTGAAACCCCTTGACTTTCAGAAGGAGTCTATCTGTTAACTATCTATCCACAGATAGCTTCTATCTGTTAACTATCTATCCACAGATAGCTTCTGCCTTTAAGATTTAATTATTAGAAGAAAACTTTGGGCTTCCATTCAGGATGGTGGAATAGACGATTGCCAGCATCACTCTCTCCCACAAATCAACCAATTTACAGCTAAGCTGGGGATGCTAGAGCTCAGGGGAAGAGGAAGAGAGATTTACAGAGTGCATGAAGGTGGGAGAAGCCCTGATGAGAGAAAGAAAGGACCGCTCCCACCATTTTGAGCCCCAGCTGCTTCCAGTCTGGAGCTGCTGAGCACACAGAATGGGAGCTGGCAAAAGCCATAGCTGTACCCTTTGGATGAAGTTGCTCAGAGGCGGCAGGAGAGAAGAGGGCCTTGGTGGCCCCCAGGCCAGCAAGACCACTAACAGTTTTCCCCTGGACCCACATAGGAGTGAGGAGCCACAGACAACTGAGAAAAGGAGCCACTTAGAGGCTGGTGAGTCATTGCAAGGGACTGGCTCATGGCTCCTCCCATTGGAAGTGTTTGGAATGCAGGAGGTGGGGAGACGGGCCACAGGCGAACATTGGGGCACAGCAAGGACAGCTGATCTGCCCTCCAATCAGCACAGGCCCACTCATTGGAGACTGGTCAGGAATATAGAACTGCAGGGGGAGCAGTTTGCTGAAAAGACTCAGATCCAGACCAGAGTTTCTACACAACCCAAGTATACCAGAACTCATGAGACTCAGAAGCACCTACAACATCAACCATTAAAACCTGAGCTGCACAAAAAGCCTTCCCCAGGGAATCAGCAGCAAAGCAGCAATTTAGCTCAACCACAGGGCTCAAGTGCTGGTTCCCACAGGGAATTTCCCCATTTTAGAAGTAAACAAAGGACAACAAATTAGTTTCAGTGCAGAGTTTAAGTCGTGGAAGCAGTGAATAATCCAACACAGAACTGAAAGAAAAAACAAAATACTCACAGACCAGAGATGAAGTTTAATATTAATTAGTAAAGGTCTCACATCACCAAAGAACACCTATAAAACCTAGAAGGACCAGAAGGCCCCGGGTCCCCAAGCCAGGGAGGGGGGGAGGGCTGGGGGCCTCAGCCATGTCCCCAAACACCCACAACTAGCCCAGCAATGACCACTGAGCTGCTGCAGGAAGTGTCCCAGGTCCTCAAACTGGGATAATGAGGGCTTTTGGCTTCAGCCATGCCCCCCCACACCTGCAACCAGCCCAGCTATGACCAAGCCAACACTGGAAGCCCGTTGGTCTCCCCCGTAGGAATGAGGGGGGTGCCACAGGCCTCAACCACATCCCCCCTCCATCCTCCTCCTCCAACACTATTTCTTCCCCCCTTCCTCTCTCCTCCTCCCACCCAACTGCTCCACAACAACATCTCTGAATGTAAAAACAGATGGAGCTGGGGACCGACCCCTCTTACCACAACCAGGCACAACACTGCTGCCACGGGGCTGCCTGGAGTCCTGAGGTACCCCTCCTCCTGCAACCAGGCAAATAGCACACCAAAAATACCACTTCCGTGTGGATGGCCCACCACAGCCACCACAGTAGCCATGGCTGCTGCAAAAGCAGCTAGACACCACAACCACAATGCACATGGCCTGCCTGACACAAGGAGAGTCACCAGCAGAGACCAAACAAAACAAGAGGATGTCTCTCTCCACAAAGCCCATGCCCTATAGCATAATGATGGATGTCATTTTACATTAGTCAAAACCCACAGGATGTACAACACCAAGAGTGAATCCTAATGTAAACTATGGACTTTGGGTGATAGTGATGTGTACTGACACATTCACTAGGTTCAATGATTATAAAAAATATATTACTCTGGTGAGTGATTTTGATAGTGGAGGTGGCTGTATGGGAAATCTCTGTACCTTCTATTCAATTTTTCTGTGAACCTAAAACTGCTCTAAAATATAAAGTCTATTTTTGAAAAACCAAAACAAAAAAGAAAAAAAAAGATCTAGTTATTAAATCCTGAAATGAATGGGAGCTAGCTAGGCAATGTGACATATTTTTACTTGCCTACAAGGTTGTTCTAATCTGTGTCACCATTACTCTTCTACATGCTATTAGATTTGAGATTTGCTTGTCATGAGTATTAGCCCAGTATTTGTGATGTATTTTGCTCATATTTCTTGTCTATCACTTGTCTTTTGACTTTGCTTATGGTGGTTTTTGCCATGCAGAATTTTTTTATTTTGTTTTGTTTGGTTTTTTTTTAATATAGGCTTTTCTTTTATTGAATCTGGATTTTGAATTACAGTTAGCTTTTCCCCACACCCAAGTTATAAAGAAATTTATCTGTTTTATTTTAGTACTTGTTTGATTGATTTCATTCTTTACATTAGTATCTCTGATCCCTTTGGAGTCTATTCTTGGGTATGGTGGGAGGTGTGGACCCACTTTCATTGTTTGCCAAATGGCTTTATCCTGGTTTTTATACACACAACATCCTGTTCTCCACAGCCACATGTTTATAATGTCTCTCTCAGGGTAGATCATTTCTGCCTATAGTGAATTACTTTAGTTTTCGTTTGTTTGGTTTCAAAGGGTACTATTTTCTGAAACTCTTTACAGATTCTAGGGTTTTATTTTATTTGGAACACTAATGCCTCATAAAAAGAATATTGTATTTAAAAAGCATTTTTCTGATTGTCCAGCCCTGCTCAGGGATTGTGGAAATTTTAAATAAGGTGGATGATTTAGTAATTGTAATTAAGGAGTTCAACTTGTGGAAGTATATGTGAAGTAATTAGAAAACAATGCAGGAAGCATAAAACTAGTAATATTTATGTTTTGAGTTATTGCCTAAGTACCAGAAAGTATTTCTCTGCACTAGGGCAATCAGTCTTTATGGAGGAGTTGCTTTTAAATTATTCATTTCAGCTGCAATAAACAGGAACCTAACTCACAGTGGCTTAAACATTTTTTTCCCTTTCATATCAAGAAATCTCAAGGTAGGTGGTTACTGGCATTGGTTCAGCAATTCAACAGTGTTAGGGATAGTACGCTGCCATTCTGTTTTTTTTTTTTTTTCCGCCTTAATTTTATTTTGTCGATATACAGGTTGACTATTGTGGCCCATTACCGAAACCTCCCTCCGTCCTCCCTCTCCCCACTCCCTCCCAACAATGTCCTTTCTGTTCGCTTGTCGTGTCAACTTCAAGGAATTGTAATTGTTGTGTCTTCTCCCCCCCCCAGTTTTTTTTTTTGTGTGTGTGTGTGTGTGTGTGTGTGTGAATTTATTTATTTACTTTTAGCTCCCACCAATAAGTGAGAACATGTGGTATTTCTCTTTCTGTGCCTGACTTGTTTCACTTAATATAATTCTCTCTAGGTCCATCCATGTTGTTGCAAATAGCAGTATTTCATTCTTTTTTATAGCTGAGTAGTATTCCATTGTGTAGATGTACCACATTTTCCGTATCCACTCATCTGATGATGGGCATTTGGGCTGGTTCCAACTCTTGGCTATTGTAAAGAGTGCTGCAATGAACATTGGGGAACAGGTATACCTTCGACTTGATGATTTCCATTCCTCTGGGTATATTCTCAGCAGTGGAATAGCTGGGTCATATGGCAGATCTATCTGCAATTGTTTGAGGAACCTCCATACCATTTTCCACAGAGGCTGCACCATTTTGCAGTCCCACCAACAATGTATGAGAGTTCCTTTTTCTCCGCAACCTCGCCAGCATTTATTGTTCAGAGTCTTTTGGATTTTAGCCATCCTAACTGGGGTGAGATGGTATCTCAGTGTGGTTTTGATTTGCATTTCCCGAATGCTGAGTGATGTTGAGCATTTTTTCATGTGTCTGTTGGCCATTCGTATATCTTCCTTAGAGAAATGCCTATTTAGCTCTTTTGCCCATTTTTTAATTGGGTTGCTTGTTTTTTTCTTGTAAAGTTATTTGAGTTCCTAGTATACTCTAGATATTAATACTTTGTCAGATGTATATTTTGCAAATATTTTCTCCCACTCTGTTGGTTGTCTTTTAACTCTGTTCATTGTTTCTTTTGCTGTGCAGAAGCTCTTTAGTTTGATATAATCCCATTTGTTTATTTTCCTTTGGTTGCCCATGCTTTTGGGGTTGTATTCATGAAGTCTGTGTCCAGTCCTATTTCCTGAAGTGTCTCTCCTATGTTTTCTTTAAGAAGTTGTATTGTTTCAGGGTGTATATTTAATTCTTTAATCCATTTTGAGTTGACTTTAGTGTATGGTGAAAGGTATGGGTCTAGTTTCATTCCCCTGCATATTGATATCCAGTTTTCGCAGCACCATTGGCTAAAGAGGCAGTCTCTTCCCCAGTGTATAGGCTTGGTGCCTTTGTCAAAGATCACATGGCTGTAGGTGTGTGGGTTGATTTCTGGATTCTCTATTCTATTCCATTGATCAGTGTGTCTGTTTTTATGGTTTAAAACAGTATGTTTTAAACCATACTGTTTTGGATATTATAGCTTTGTAGTATAGTTTAAAGTCAGGTAGTGTTATGCCTCCAGCTTTATTTTTTTTTCCTCAGCATTGCTTTGGCTATGCGTGGTCTTTTGTTATTCCATATAAATGTCTGGATAGTTCTTTCCATTTCTGAGAAAAATGTCATTGGAATTTTGATGGGGATTGCATTGAAATTGTATATCACTTTGGGTAATATGGACATTTTCACAATGTTGATTCTTCCAATCCAAGAGCATGGGATATCTTTCCATCTTCTTGTATCCTCTCTCATTTCTCTCAGCAGTGGTTTCTAGTTCTTATTATAGAGATTTTTCACTTCCTAGGTTAACTCAATTCCTAAGTATTTTATTTTTTTGGTGGCTATTGTAAATGGGCAGGCTTTCTTGATTTCTCTTTCTGCATGTTCACTATTGGAGAATAGAAATGCCACTGATTTTTGTGTGTTGATTTTGTATCCTGCTACTGTGCTGAAATCATTTATCACCTCCAAGAGTTTTTTTGTAGAGGCTTTAGGCTGTTCGATATATAGGATCATGTCATCTGCAAACAGGGACAGTTTGACGTCATCTTTTCCAATCTGGATGCCCTTTATTGCCTTCTCTTCTCTGATTGCTCTGGCTACTACTTCCAGCACTATGTTGAATAGGAGTGGTGAGAGTGGGCATCCTTGTCTAGTTCCTGTTCTTAAAGGAAAAGCTTTCAGCTTTTCCCCATTCAGGATGATATTGGCAGTCGGTTTATCATACATGGCTTTAATTATGTTGAGATACTTTCCATCTATACCTAACTTATAGAGGGTCTTTGTCATGAATGAGTGCTGAACTTTATCAAATGCTTTTTCAGCATCTATAGAGACGATCATATGGTCCTTGTTTTGATTTTATTAATATGTTGTATCACATTTATTGATTTGCATATGTTGAACCAACCTTCCATCCCTGGGATGAATCCCACTTGATTGTGGTGAATAATTTTACATATATGTTGCTGTATTCTGTTTGCTAGTATCTTAGTGAGGATTTTTGCATCTATATTCATCAAGGATATCGGCCTGCGGTTTTCTTTTTTGGTTATATCTTTACCTGGTTTGGGTATCAGGATGATGTTTGCTTCATAGAATGAGTTTGGGAGATTTGCGTCCGTTTCAATCTTTTGGAATAGTTTGTAAAGAATCGGTGTCAATTCCTCTTTGAATGTTTGGTAAAATTCTGCTGTGAATCCATCTGGTCCTGGGCATATCTTTGTTGGGAGCCTTCTGATAACAGCTTCAATCTCCTTTATTGTTATTGGTCTGTCCAGATTTTCTACGTCTTCATGGTTCAGTTTTGGGAGCTTGTGTGTGTCCAGAAATTTATCCATTTCCTCCAGATTTTCAAATTTGTTGGCATATAGTTGTTTATAGTAGTCTCGAATGATTCCTTGTATTTCAGAAGTATCAGTTGTAATATCACCTTTTTCATTTCTAATTTTTGTTATTTGGATCTTCTCTCTTCTTTTTTTAGTTAGCCATGCTAATGGTTTGTCAATTTTATTTATCTTTCAAAAAAACAACTTTTTGATTCGTTGATCTTTTGTATCATTTGGGTCTTTTTGGGTTGAATACATTTGGAGATCGTTGAGCTTCCTGGATCTGAAGATCTGTGATTTTTCCTATACCTGGGAAGTTTTCTGCCACTATTTTGTTGAATATGTTTTCAATGCAATCTCCTTTTTCCTCGCCTTCTGGAATACCCATGACTCGGATATTTGAGCGCTTAAGGTTGTCTGATATCTCTCTTATATTTTCTTCAATGTTTTAATTTCTTTTTTCTTTCTTTCTTTTTTTTTTTGTCTGTCCATGTTATTTCAAACAGCCCATCTTCAAGTTCAGAGGTTCTCTCTTCAACTTCCGCAAGCCTGCTGGTTAAACTCTCTGTTGTGTTTTTTATTTCGCTGAATAAATTCTTCAGTTTGGCAAGTTCTGCTACATTTTTTTTCAGGGCATTGATTTCCTTGTACATTTTCTCTTTCAGGTCCTGTATACTTTTCCTCATTTCATCATGTTGTCTAGCTGAATTTTCTTGTATCTCATTCAGTTTCCTTAGAATTATCACTCAAAATTCCTTGTCAGTCATTTCAAAGGCTTCTTGTTCTATAGGATCTAGAGCTTGAGAGTTATTACCCTTTGGTGGTGTACTTTCTTGATTTTTTGTATTTCTGGTATCTTTTCTTTGATGTTTATTCATTGTGGCAGGGGGTTTCACAGTCCACAGGTTTGACACTATTGTCTGACTAAGATGTTGCTGGGGTTGCCAGTTTGGTATGGCTACCTCAGTGACTGACTGCTCAGTTGGCCACTAGTGCCTTGTGTGTGATTGCCTTGGGTCTTGGGCCTCTCTGGGGAGCCACCTCACTGGTCAGTTTGGACTCGGCCGGGCTGCTGGGTCACGGGGTGGTACCGCAGGATGTGTGGTCTCTGCCAAGTTACCACCTCCCCTGCTAGACATCTCCCTGTTCCGCATGCACTGGGCTGGGCTGCTGGGATGCACGGAGGCACCGTAGAGTGTGTGGTCTCTGTGGAGCTTCCCCTTCCTCTGCTGGATGTCTCCCTGCTCCGTGTGCACTGGCTGGGCTTGGGATGGAGCCAGGTGGCAGCGGTGAAGCCTACTTGCTGCTGGATGCTGCAGTGGTGGCCCCCCACAGGGTGTGTGGTGTCTGTGGAGTTTCTGCCTTCTCCACTGGATGTCTCCCCACTCTGCATGTACTGGGCTGGGCTGCTGGATCGTGCGGTGATGGTGTGGTCCCTGTAGAACTCCTGCCTCCCCTGCCAGACGTCTCCCCACTCTGTGCACACTGGGCCAGGCTGAGAATGGAGCCGGATGGCGGTGGTGAAGCCTATCTGCTGGATTTTGTGACGGCGGCCCCGCAGTGCATGTGGTCTCCGCGGAGCTTCTGCCTTACCCGCTGGACGTCTCCCGGTTCCATATGCAGTTGATGATATGTTTTTATAGTTGTAGATTGGTTGATTTGTGGGAGAGAGTGACACTAGGGACTGTCTATTCCACCATCTTGACCGGAAGTGGCACGCTGCCATTCTATTGGTCTTTCCCACATGGTTTCAAAATGGTTGCTGGAGTTCCTAGTACATCTGAGTTCAAAGTATGAAGAAGCATACCAGCTCTACCTGTTTCATTTATCAGAAAAAGATTTCCCTAAACTTCCTTAGAAGACTTCTCCTTTTGTGTCCTTGGCCAGAACTCTATTATTCCTAAATGCAGGAGAAGCAGGAGAATAGAATATTTAAATATTCTAACCCCTATTGCAGAGAACAGCAAGGGAGAGAGGGCTGTGAATGGCTACTCAGTCAGCCAACCAATGGAATCGACCACATTGAAGTGAGATAGGGTGACCCCCACTTTCATAACATACGCAATTCACTTCTGTGAAACTGCTTAGTATGTGACAAGGTAGACTGATTAAGTTTAAATAGTGTTTGAATTGCTTAAAAAATGTTATTGTTTAAAAATCCCTCTCAGCTCTTCAGCCCCCTTGATAGAAGTTAAAAGCTAAATATTAGCCTGCACTTAGAGAAGTTTGAATTTTGTTTGCTGTTCCCCACCCAAGCTGCCCCCTAGCGATTAACAGGCTTGTTTCAGCTTCTGTTATCAGCTTACGCTAGGCCTCCCCAAACCCCTTCCTCACACCAGGAGGATATGTGTGTCTGTGTGTGACTATATGATAACTATAAGTGTGTGACTATTTGATAATTTTAACTGTGTGACTAACGCAAAAATGTGCCTTTTAAAAAACTCTCTAAACTTCACGTCAGGGCTGCTCTCTTCCGAGACTTTCTTGGAGAGACAGTCACGAGCCAGCCAATAAAGACCCCCTTTTAAATTCTCAATTGGGTGTTCTGGTTCCTTTTCCATGCAGCAGCCTCACAACAGAAGTATCTCACTTCTGCTTACTGAAAACAATGCCTAGAATGGTACAAGTCTGAAAATTCAGCACCAGATTTTAAGAAATCTAAGAAAAAGTTAAATAAGCAGGCTTCAGGGAGGGTGGTGACCTCAACAACAAGAGCTCAGGGATCTTCCTGTTAGAGCTCTCCTGTTAATGGCATGCAGCTCCCAACTCCCAGTCTCTGTGCCCCACAATTCAAATGCATGTGGGAGGCTGACTAGAGCAGCTTGGGTTAGCTGTCCACTTCTCATTAGGGCATGGGAAGGGTCAGGTCATGTAGTGTCAGCCTGAGTGCTGAGAGATTTTCCCTGGGGATGAATATTTTAGCATATGTAACTATAAATAACATACAAATTTACACAACTTGGTACATTGGTATGTGATAACTGGTAGTATGTTGTGAGATCCAGAAACCCAGAGATGACAATTGCCCTTTAAATAAAGCACTGTGTGTACTTGATTCCAGTTTCAGAAATTTAGCAGGTGATGAGTTAAGTTGGTTACTTTTTGTTTTGTTTGGGATACTGTGGTATAATAAAAAAATAAATATTTGGTCATTGTTCCTGGTTCCTGGCACACAGCTCCTGAAACCCTTGGAATCCCTTGGAATGATACAGTATCTTTTATGTGCTAATGAGATTTCTGGCAGCTGGGGGCCCTAAGTAGTTTCAGGATGGGGCCTGGTTGGCAGAAAGACCATGATTAGGTATGATTAGAGAGTTGGAACTTTCAGGTCAGCACCTAACCTCCAGGGAAGGCAGAGGGGCTAGAGATTGAATTGATCACCAATGACCAATGATTTAATCAAGTATGTCTACTTAATGAAACCTCCATAAAAACTGCTAAACATGCAGATTTGGAGAGCTTCTAGGTTGATGAACACATTGAGATACTGGGAGGGTGGTGTGCCCAGAGGGCATGGAAGCTCCACACCCCTTTCTACACACCTTGCCCTATGCATCTCTTCCATATGGCTGTGCTGAGTTGTATCCTTTGCAACAAACTGGTAATAGTAAGTAAAGCTCTTTCCTGAGTTCTGTGAGTCATTCTAGCCAATTATAAAACCTGAGGAGGGAGTTATGAGGAACTCCCAAATTTATAGTCAGTTGGTTAGAAGTACCAGAGACAATCTGGGACTTGTGCCTGGTATCTGAGGTGGGGGCAGTCTTGTGGGACTGAGCCCTTAACTTGCAGGACCTGATGCTAACTCCAGGTAGATAGTGTTAGAATTGAATTGAATCATAGGACACCCAGCTGGTATCGGAGACATGATGCAGTGATGTTGGAAAAGATATCACATTTTTGGTATCAGAAGTATTACAAGTAAAAAAAGCTCAGAGATACCAACAGAGCAAAATAAGGAATGGATGAGTCAGGATGACTCTGAAGGCATTCCACTATGACGAAGCACAGAGCTCCTTGACTGTGCCAGCTGTAGCTAAAATGGCCCCAGTGCAGCTGGACCTGCCATTACAGAAGATACAAGCTGGAAGCCTTGGGAGCATCCATGTGATGCTAAGTCTGCCGACTGGCAGAATGCAAGAGGTGCACAGACGTTTGCCAATTTCTCCACTTGTTTTGAAAACTATATTGAGAAGTAAGTATACCAACCTGTTGTTCAGGAGAAGAAAATACAGCAAGCTGGGAGTAGAGAAGTCATAATAATGGAAACAGAGAAAGCCTAAGGGTAGGAAAGCTGGACTTTCAAGAAAACACAGACTCATGCATCTCTCCTCAAGCATTCTCATCTAGTCCTTGCTCTATACATTAGCTAAGAAAGTTGGGTTGAATTAGACTGGGATGATCTTAGAAGCAGAGTGGATTAGAGAAAGGGTTGTCATGTGTCCCAAAGGAAGGAAAGACTAAAGGTATGTGAGGAGAGCAGTCTCTGGAGGAGCTATGATCTGAGGGTCTATCCCTGAAGACCCTGGTTCTATCTCCATCCCTGATTTGCCTGATCTCTGGGACAAGAATCAATTTGTTTTGATCAATCAAATTGATTTGTCTGTTTCAAAGTTGACTTCTCCCATTTCTTCCTGATTAGGTGGTATTTACAAGCCTCTTCTAGGAAACTTTTCACCAGATCATGATTCTTTGCTTATAGCCCTCCTCATTGCTACCCATGGGTAAACTCCCAGACCTAGTGCCTTCTGGATGGTCTGGTTTGGTAGCCATCTAAGATCAACAATAAAGTAATATCATGATAATAAAATCTTAGCTCTGGGATATTTCAGTACTTACTGATATAATAGGAAATTTCTGGGTAAAGATGATGGGCTGGACACAAAAATCTCCTTTCCTCACTACTTGTATTAGTTGGTTTCTGTTGCTTATAACAAAAAACAAATCTGGAACTGGGTAATTTGAAAGAAAATGAAATGTAGTGCTCACAGTTTCAGCAGCTGGAAGTCCAAAGTCCAGGGAATACATCTGGAGAGGGTCTTCTTTGATGGTGGTTTTACAGCAAGGCAGGGGTCTCACATGGCAAAAAAGTGGCAGAGCAGAGAGAGAGAGACTCTCACGTGCTCTCCTTTGAATGCCCTCAGAACCACACCCACGACTACCATTATGAATCCATTCACTATGCATGGTCCTCAGAATCTAATCACTTCTTCAAGGCTCCACCTTTTAATTGCTGTAATAGGATTTCCTACCCTCTTAACATTTTCTCAGTGAGGACCAAGCCTCTAACACATTAAACTTTGGAGGAACACAATTCAATCCATAATACTACCTGACAAAAATCTTCAAAAGACAGTGAGAGAGAGAAAAAATTTCACTAGTAGCCGTGAAGCAAGGGAAGGAGTACAACTTCATGCCATAAACTTTGAAAAATATTGCCAAAGGAACCAAACAGAAGGTTTTATTTATAACTCCCTTCTCATGCTATCCCTACCTTATTCCTGTTAAGAAAGTCAGAGAAATTAGGTAATTTGATCCAACATTCCTTATTAACTCCCAAATAGCAGAGAAATGGACTGAGGTGGCCAGTAGACAGACCAAGGACAAGTCACAGAAATCCTTGAGAGAAGGGCCTATCACCACAGGATGTTAGCAGAGGCACAAAGACGTCCAGAGCTCACCATTTTCTATGGTTCTGTGCTGAATTAGAGAAGTTATCTGAAGCCATGAGACTAGATGTTGCTCCAGTCAGGTAGACGCTTCCTGGGTATAAAAAAATCTCAGAAAATAGAGCAAAGCCCAGGTACCTGGCACGCAGCCCCAGAAGGACTCTCCCTTCGCCCTTCTAGTACCTTCAATCTACTGAGTAAAACCAAGAATTCAGTTTTAAGTTTCTCGGTCTTAGAGGAAGAAAAATAGGTCTTTAATATGGGAAGAGTGACAAGGACAGTTCCTCCACATCATATATCACATAAACAGAAGGACCTAGAACAGGGTTTCTCAATTTGGGCACTTGACATATTGGGCCAGATAATTCTTTGGGGAGCAGGGGGTATATAGGGAGTATCCTGTAAATTGTAGGATGTTTAGCAGCATCTCTGACCTCAACTTCCTGAACGCCAGTAGCAACACCCCCACCATCACAATTGTGACAATCAAGAATGTCTTCAGACATTACCAAATGTTGTCTGGGAGCCAAAGTTACCCTAAGTTGAGAACTACTGATCTAGAGTCTGGACATAGTAGCCCACTTTAAATATGAGCAAAAAAGAAAAGAAAAGAAATGGCATGGCAACTAGATAAACATAGTATATTAAACCAATAAATGAATTAAAGAAAGGAAGCTAGCAAGCAAAAGATGGACAATAAATCTACTCTAGAAAAGAAAAATATATAACTCAAAGAAAAATAAGAAAACTTCTCTGAACTGTTTCTCATTAAAAAATTATCAAGAATGTAAATTCAACAAAACAAAAGTTCAAAGACTAGGTGGCAAAATAACAAAACAGACTGAAAAGGAAGATTGTAGTGCTGAGGAAATGAATTGATTTTCAAAACCACACCACTATAGAATTAACAGATTGTAAATATCAAGGGACTTGTTAGGTAGGATTAAACATAAAATAACTGACAAAGAAAAAGTCTTGAGATACAGAAAATGCAGAGGAAATAGACAGCTCAAAGCAATTAGGTAATAGATTATAAATATGCAGGACATGAAAAGATTATCTCACGTATGGGTAAGTTGCTAACCTTGAGATGAACTCTCCAAGTAAAAGAAAACAAATATTCAGAATCAAGATGGTGGGACGTTGGTAAATTATGATGCTGAATTATGAGTACATGGGATTTCATTACAGTATTCCCTCTATATCTGTGTATGTTTAAATATTTTTTATAATAAAAGTTAGTAAAAGAATCCAAACGCA
Source organism: Cynocephalus volans (assembly GCF_027409185.1). Classification (NCBI taxonomy): domain Eukaryota; kingdom Metazoa; phylum Chordata; class Mammalia; order Dermoptera; family Cynocephalidae; genus Cynocephalus; species Cynocephalus volans. Next base: position 63,371,679 of record NC_084461.1, on the reverse strand, counting down.
TAATAGAGAACTCAAAGTATTGACTGTCAGTTAAAGAGCATGCAATAGATCAGAAAAATGAAAGAAAGAATTTTTGTAATGAAAACATCATCTGGTTCAGTTGCTAAACTTCATATGTAAAGAAAGAACTCTTAAAATTTCAGGCACAAAAACACAAGGGGAAAAATGTTGACCTCAGATTTCTCTATAGTAACATTAATATCAGGACAGTGGAGTCTTGTCTACAAGCTGTGAGAAAAAGAATGATCCAAGAATATTATACCCATCCAGGTCGAACTTTAATTGTAAAAGTAGCAGACAGAAATTCTTAACTGTGAAAGTATTCAAGGAATATAACATTCATGAGTCATTCTTGGAGATATTACAGATAATGAATCTATCCAACAAAAAGATGATTTGGAAATTGGTGTTACTGGGGAAGAGACTGCCTCTTTAGCAAATGGTGCTGGGAGAACTGGATATCAATATGCAGGGGAATGAAACTAGACCCATACCTTTCACCATACACTAAAGTCAACTCAAAATGGATTAAAGAATTAAATATACACCCTGAAACAATACAACTTCTTAAAGAAAACATAGGAGAAACACTTCAGGAAATAGGACTGGACACAGACTTCATGAATACGACCCCAAAAGCACGGGCAACCAAAGGAAAAATAAACAAATGGGATTATATCAAACTAAAAAGCTTCTGCACAGCAAAAGAAACAATGAACAGAGTTAAAAGACAACCAACAGAGTAGGAGAAAATATTTGCAAAATACACATCTGACAAAGGATTAATATCCAGAATATACAAGGAACTCAAACAACTTTACAAGAAAAAAACAAGCAACCCAATTAAAAAATGGGCAGAAGAGCTAAATAGGCGTTTCTCTAAGGAAGATATACGAATGGCCAACAGACATATGAAAAAATGCACAACATCACTCAGCATTCGGGAAATGCAAATCAAAACCACACTGAGATACCATCTCACCCCAGTTAGGATGGCTAAAATCCAAAAGACTCTGAACAATAAATGCTGGCGAGGTTGCGGAGAAAAAGGAACTCTCATACATTGTTGGTGGGACTGCAAAATGGTGCAGCCTCTATGGAAAATGGTATGGAGGTTCCTTAAACAATTGCAAATAGATCTACCATACGACCCAGCCATCCCACTGTTGGGAATATACCCAGAGGAATGGAAATCATCAAGTCGAAGGTATACCTGTTCCCCAATGTTCATCGCAGCACTCTTTACAATAGCCAAGAGTTGGAACCAGCCCAAATGCCCATCATCAGATGAGTGGATACGGAAAATGTGGTACATCTACACAATGGAATACTACTCAGCTATAAAAACGAATGAAATACTGCCATTTGCAACAACATGGATGGACCTTGAGAGAATTATATTAAGTGAAACAAGTCAGGCACAGAAAGAGAAATACCACATGTTCTCACTTATTGGAGGGAGCTAAAAATTAATATATAAATTCACACACATACATACACACACACACACAAACCGGGGGGGGGGGGAAGAAGATATAACAACCACAATTATTTGAAGTTGATACAACAAGCAAACAGAAAGGACATTGTCGGGGGGGAGGGGGGGAGGGAGAAGGGAGGGAGGTTTTGGTGATGGGAAGCAATAATCAGCTACAATGTATATCGACAAAATAAAATTTAAAAAAAAAAAAAAAAAAAAAAAAAAAAAAAAAAAAGACTCTGAACAATAAATGCTGGCGAGGTTGCGGAGAAAAAGGAACTCTCATACATTGTTGGTGGGACTGCAAAATGGTGCAGCCTCTGTGGAAAATGGTATGGAGGTTCCTCAAACAATTGCAGATAGATCTGCCATATGACCCAGCTATCCCACTGCTGAGAATATACCCAGAGGAATGGAAATCATCAAGTCGAAGGTATACCTGTTCCCCAATGTTCATCGCAGCACTCTTTACAATAGCCAAGAGTTGGAACCAGCCCAAATGTCCATCATCAGATGAGTGGATATGGAAAATGTGGTACATCTATGCAACGGAATACTACTCAGCTATAAAAAAGAATGAAATACTGCCATTTGCAGCAGCATGGATGGACCTAGAGAGAATTATATTAAGTGAAACGAGTCAGGCACAGAAAGAGAAATACCACATGTTCTCACTTATTGGTGGGAGCTAAAAGTAAATAAATAAATTCACACACACACGAAAAAAAAAAACTGTTGGGGGGGAAGAAGACATAACAACTACAATTCTTTAAATTGATACGACAAGCAAACAGAAAGGACATTGTTGGGTGGGAGGGAGTAGAGGCAGGAGGGAGGGAGATTTTGGTAATGGGCCACAATAATCAACCACATTGTATATTGACAAAATACAATTTTTTAAAAAAAGGAAATTGGTGTTAAAAGGACAAAAGTAAAATGCAATGCTAGAAGGAAATGGAAGAATATGTACACATTTTTGGAAGAAAAATATGTGTGACACAATATCTGTGATCTACTGAAATCAGGCAAGTTGTCCTTCAAGTAAAATGAAAAAAGTCAGACTTTATCAAAGATGAAGAAATTTATGAAATACAGTGCTCATGAATGCTCTTGAAAATGTTGCTTGTGGAAGAAATTCAGTGAACCAAGAAATGAATAAAAGTACAAGACCCAAGTATGGAGAAAATATAGTGAAAAGACTGGCAAATTTGTATCAATTTAAATATAAGGGTACTTCAAAAAGTCTGTGGAATGATTTGTATTATCCTTTAATTTCACTTTTCCATGATCTTTTTGAGGTACCCTCATATTGAATTGAACTAAGACTAATATTGGCAGAAAGTATGATTACAGAACAGACTATAAACATAATCTCTGATAATTTAAAAATAATGATATAACTAAGAAAAATTAGGTGATGAATATGAAGTACAAAAAGACTACACAAGACTGCTAATTTCTTCATATTTCCTAGTAGGAAGTCAATCAATAGTGTAAATTGGAAGCATATTGTTTTTAAAAAAGAATGACTCTAACCTGTTAATGATTTTCATTATGTTTTTTCTTAACTTTAAATCAGTTTGGGACAAAAATATTTATGTGCATTCCAACAATTCTTTTAATTTCATTTTAGTTTAATTTTTAGGTTGAATTCAGGTAACACTTCATTTCATATTTTTCTAAAATTAAAAACAGCATTTATATTTTGCAGAAATTGATAAGGTGATTATAAAATTTGTATGGAAATACAAGGCGCTTAAAATAGTCACAACAATCTTGAAAAAGAAGAGTTGGAGGGCTCACACTTGCCATTTTCAAAACTTGCTGGGAAGGTACAGTAATCAAGACAGGGTGGTGCTGTTTGTTTAATGGACATAAGGAAAGATCAACGGAGTAGAAGTGAGAGACAAGAAATAAACCTTCACATTTACAGTCAATTCAAATTTTGATAAGAGTGCCAAGTTCATTAGCAGGGAAAAGAAAAGTCTTTCAACAAATGGTGCTGGGACACCTAGATATCTACATTCAAAAGAATGAATTTAGACATCTTACCTTACAAAATACAGGAAAATTAACTGAAAATGGCCCATTGTCCTAAATATAAGAGCTAAAACTAGAAAACTCTGTGTATAGACATACACTTTCATTTCTCTTGAGTAGAAAATATCTACGAGTAGTAAAATGGCTGAGTCAGATAGTAAGCATGTGTTTAGTTTTTTAGGAAACTGCCAAATTGTTTTGTAACAATTGTAACATTTTACATTTCCACCAGCAGTAGTATGAGAATTCCAGTGGTTTCACATCCTCACCAATCAAATATTGTTATTTTTTAACATTTTAGGCATTGTGATGGGTATGCTGTGGTCTTTCGTGGTAGTTTTAATTTACATTTCCCTGATGACCAATGATATTGAGCATCTTTTCATGTGCCTTTTGGCAATTTATACATCTTCTTTGTGAAGTGTCAGTTCAAATCCTTTGCCCATTTTTATTGGGGTAGTTGTTTTCTTATTATTGAATTATAACAGTTTTCAAAATTATATTCTGGATATAAGTCCTATGTATGATATATATGTTGCAAGTAGTTTCTCCCTGTTTGAGGCTTGGTTTTTCTTTTCTTAACGGTCTCTTTCAAAGAGCAAATATTTTTAATTTTGGTGAAGTCTAATTTTTTTCTTTTATGATTTTTGTTTTTTGCGTATATCTAAGAAACCTTTGCTTGCCATAAATTGGCAAAGATTTTTCTCCTGTGTTTTCTTCAAGAAGCTTTATAGCTTTAGAATTTACACTTAGATGGATGACCACTTTGATTTAATTTTTTAGTGTAATCGACATTCATTTTTTTCCATACCAATATCCCGTTGATCCAGCGTTTGTTGAAAAGATATTTCTTTCCCCACTGAATTATCTTGTAACCTTTGTCAAAAGTAAATTGACTCTATATGAGAGGTTTATTTCTGGAGTCTCTATTCTGTCATGTTGACATCTATGTTTTTGCCAACAACAAACTCTCTTGCATACTGTACTATAACTTCGTAGTAAATCTTGAAATAAGATAGGATAAGTACTCCAAACTTGTTCATCTTGTTAGTTGCTTTATTTACTCAGGTCCTTTGTATTTCCATATAAATTTTAGAATTAGCTTATCAGTTCTAATTTTTAAAACTTCAAGAATTTTGATAGGGGACTGTGTTAAACCTTTACACCAATTTAGGGAGAATTACAACCTTAACAATATCCCAAACAATGAATATATCTTTCCACCTATTTAAGTCTTTAACTTCTCTTAGCAGTGTTTTGTAGTTCTCACTGTAGAAGTCTGCTGTTGATTGAATGTCCCTCGCTCCCAAACTCATTGAAGTGTAAATTGTGTCCCCCAAAGTTCCAGATATTGGAAACTTGGCCCCTACGTTGACAGTGTTGAGAGAATGGGAAATCCCAATGCAATGATTGAAAGGTGGGTCCTTGAGGAGGTGACTGGATTGCAAGGGCCATACCCTAGTTTATGGGCATAGTTCTGATGGCTTTAAAAATAGAGCACTTGAGTGCTCACTTCAGCAGCACATATACTAAAATTGGAATGATACAGAGAAGATTAGCACGGCCCCTGCTCAAGGATGACATGCAAATTCTGAAGCATTCCGTATTTTTTACGTAGCATGCAGTGTGTTATGTAGTGCTTAATAAAAATAAAATGGAAAAAGAAAAGAAAAGGAGAGCCCGTGAGAGTCTCTGTTTCTCTCTGCTCTGCCATTTTCTGCCATGCGAGAGCCTTTGGTGGGAAAATAGAGGAAAACGGTCAGGGCCCCTCAGATATTCAGAATCTTGCCGAGCATTTGCTGACTACTGCCTCGGGTGGCCGATGCTGCACAAGCGGCCATGCCTTTCCAACCTGCAGCTTCCAAGGACCTGTTTGCCGGTTACCTAGCTCATAGACCTGCGTGAAGTGGTCTGGTGACCCAGCCTGGCATGTGAAGGGTTTGTGACCCAGTCTGGAACGGGCTTGAGGGATCTGTGAGCTCCAGACCTAGTCCTAGCTCGACAACTGGCCCGGTTGGGGCAGGATTACGGGCAGGTAAAAGAGCCTGACAACTGGTGTGGTCGTGTAGCTTTACTCCCTTCATTGCTGTAAAGCCACCACCAAAGAAGACCCTCACCAGAAGTGTTCCCTGGACTTTTGGACTTCTCTGAAACTGTAAGCAATAAGTTTCATTTTCTTACAAATTACACAGTTCTGTGTATTTTGTTATAAGCAACAGAAAAGGACTAATACAAGGTCTTAGATGACTTTTGTTAGATTATTTCCTAAGTATCTTATAGTTTTTGGCACTATTATACATGAGATTTTTAAAATTTCATTTTCCAATTGTTTACTGCTGTTATGAGAATACAATAATTTTTTTATATTAACATTGTATTCTCAGACCTTACTAAATTATTTATTAGTTCTAATAGTTGTTTAAGAGTCCTTGGAATAAACCATCATATTATCTGGAAATAGGGACAGTTTTACTTTCTTTGTGATTGTTGTGCTTTTTTTTTTTTTTCTTGCCCTTTTGCAATGGTTAGTATCTCCAATAAAATATTGATAGATTGGTGAAAACAGACATTTTGCTTGTTCCTTCTATCACCATTAAATATCATGTTAGAAGTACATTTTTCACATGTGTTTTTTGTGAATTTAAGGGATTTGCCGTCTATTCCTAGTTTGCTGAGAATGTTTTATTAAATAATGAATGGGTGCTAAATTTTGTTGGTTACTTTTTCTGAACCTATTCCCTTTAATATTTTGTCTGTTCATTTGTTGAATTATATTGATTGATTGATTCCTGGGACAAACCCTACATAGTCATGATATAGTATTTGGGAAAGCCAGATAAATTACAAAAAACTGCATATTTAAAGGCATCAGAGAACTGCCATGGCAATGGGGCTGATAAGTCCAGAGAGAGAAAATGTTTCGGAGGCGAGCTAAAAGCTATCCCTAGAAGCATTTGCTGATTGTGGGAGAAGGCCTGAGAGTGAGAATCTGGGTTTGACTCAGAGAATTGATTCTTGGGCACAGAGAAAACAACAGTCTTCAGTGGTTGTGCAGGGCTGGAATGACAGAAGTGGAAACTTGAAGGGCCTAAAATTTATCTGGGTGGTTTCTCCACCAAGGGATTTGCTCAACACTTGGAAGCTATATGAGGAGGGAGACTAAAAAAGATAAGCTAAAATCCCAAGAAAGCCCAGAAGAATATTTTGCCATTTCAGGATGCTTGTGAGATGAAGGTCTGCTAGGTAAATGAGATGAGAACAACAGGTGGGTATCAGAAGACTTGAGAGAGGAGAGCATTGACACTGATCATCTTCAAATGAATTTTCCCTGTAACTTTTAATCTGGGCACACATAGAGGTTGTTGGTTTAGGCTTGGTTCCAGTCAGAGGGCCACTTCTGGGGATTCAGGTGGGGGATAGCATTGGAATATTAAAATCAAAGGATTAAGGGGTTTTCTCAAACATACAGCCAGATTCCTCCTCAAGACATGTACCAAATTCTGAAGCTGCACAGTAAGTGGCTAAAGAGCTAAGGCAAAATCCCTGAAAAGCAGAGTAGAAATTCCCACTGTCTCACTACGGTGAAAACAAAAATGTTTAGGGCCTCCGCTGAAAGCCTTGGAGAGTCACATCCTAGGGACAAGAGAAAACTCATGGTAAATTGAATTTTACTGAAACTGCAATACTAGCTCAACCTAGAGAAAAAGTAGCAATAAACATACACATCCGAGATCCAGATATTGGAGTTAGCAGATAAAGACTCTAAAGTATCTGTGATTAATATATTCAAGAAAATAGATGGAATAAATTTTAATGAAAAAAATTGAGGATTACAACATAGAATTAAAACCTTTAAAAATCCAATGGACATCCTACAGATGAAAAATACAATATCTGAAATTAAGAACTCAATGGAAGGGTTTAATAGTGTTTTGAATACAGCAGAAGACAGGATTATTGAACTGGAAGACAGGTCATTAGAACAAAATCCAAACTAAGTCACATAAAAATTAATGGGAAAAATAGATTAAGATAAATTAGGATACAGTTTTAAGGTCTAACATACATGCAATTAGAGACTCAGAAGAATAAAGAGAGAATGAGATAGAAATAATATTTGAAAATCTATTGGTTAAGAATTTTCAAGTCCCGGTGAAAAACACCAACCCACAAATTCAGGAAGCTCAACAAACATCAAACAGTGATCCCCAAGAACCCTTATTATCAATAAAGATAAATATTAAGAAAAATGGACATAGGCACATATAGTCAAACAGGTTAAAGCCAAAGACAAAATAAAATCCTACAATACCCAGAATATAAAAGATTGAATTCCTACCTTGATCTCTACAATCACATTCCAGATTGATTGCAGATCAAAATGTGAAAGGCATAGGAAAGCAACTTTATGACCTTAGGGTAAGCAAAGATATCTCAAACAGGACGTGAAATATACAGATATATACATAATATACTAATATACTAAAATATACTATTTGTTAGACTTCATTAAAAGTAAGAACTTCAGTTCATTTAAAGAATGAAAAAGCAATCAACGGAGTAGAAGAAGATAACTATAATACATTTGATGAAGGATTCTCATCAAGGATGTATAAAGAACTCCTACAAATCATTATGGAAGAGACAAAAAACACAAAGAAAAAATTATTATTGAACAAGCACTTCAGAATAAAGGATATCCCAATGGCTGATAAGCATTTTTAAAAGGTGCTGAATGTCATTAGTCATCAGGGAAATGCAAACACTTTTAAAAATCTTTTAAAATGTAAAATCTTAAAAGAGGAAAACAATAGGAAATGTTGATAAAGATGTACAACTACTGAAACTTTCATGTGCTGTTAGTGGAAACATAAATTGGTATAACCATTTTGAAAAACTCTTTGGCAGTATCTACTGAAGCTTAATATATGCATATTCTATGACCAAGCAATCACACCCCTAGATATATATCCAACAGAAGTGTGGACATTTATTCAACAAAATATAAGTACAAGAATATTTGTAATAACTCCAAATTATCCAAATTTCCATAAACACTAGTATGGATAAGTAATGTGGTATATTTACAGAATAGAATACTATTTAGTAATGAGAATGAGCTGCAACAACACGCAACGGTATGGGTAAACTTTACAAATATAATTTTGAGCAAAAAAACCCGCCAACACCAAGTGGTAGATACTGTATGATTTGACTTACGTGAAGCTTTAAAACAGGTAAAACAAATCTGCATTGTTAGAAGTCAGGATAGTTATTATACCTGGCTGGGGAGGAACTAGAGGAGCAGAGCAAGGAGATTCTAGATTGTCTTAGTCTGTTTTGTGTTGCTACAACAGAATATCTGAGACTGGATAATTTATAAGCAATAAAAGTTTATTTGGCTCATGATTCTAGAGGCTGGGAAGTCCAACAGCAGGGCACCAGCATCTGCTGAGGGCCTTTGTACTGAGTCTTCCCATGGTAGAAGACAGAAGGGCAAGGGTGTGGAAGAACAAGAGAACAAGAGAGGGCCAACCTTGCTTTTATGATGAGCATATGTTCACAATAGCAACATTAATCCATTCATGAAGGTAGAGCCCTCATGACCTAATCACCTCCCAACACTAATGCATTGGGAATTAAGTTTCAAACACATGAACTTTGGGAGACACATTCAAACCATAGAATAGGTGCTGATAAATTCTGTTTCCCGAGCTGGTTCCATAGATGTCACTTTGTGAAATTCCTACACCTGTGATTTGTGCACTTTTCTTCAATGAAAAAACAAAATTTTAACTGCACCAAGATAGTATTGTTTACTTATTAGATAGGTAAAAATATAGAAGTTTGATAAAACTCTCCAACATCAGGGCACAGGGAAACGAATACTCATACATTGGTGGTGGGAGTGTAAATTGTTATAACTCATATGGAAAACAATTTCATAATATCTGTCAAAATTAAAACACATATGTCCCTTTACCCATAAGTTCCACCTCTGGGAATTTACCCAAAGTTTTATACCTGCAGCTGAAATTATTTATGCACAAGGTTATTCATTTCATCATTATTTGTAATAGCAAATTATTGGCAATAACCCATTTGTTCATCAATAGCATGTCATGTTATATCTGCATATAAGAATACTGTGTGACTGTTAAAAAAAAAAAAGAAAAAAAAAAAGGAGCTCTCTATGTACTGTATTACCCATGTGTTTAGCAAAATGATTTAGTGCCTGAATTCTGGAGTCAGACTGCCTGGTTTCACTTCCTAGCTCCACTACTTACTTTTCTATGCCTCAGTTTTCTCATCTATGATATAGATATAAAGATAATAATATACTTATTCATACGTATATTATTATATAGAATAACATAATAATATATAGGTAATACATATAGAAATAAATATACATATTCATATATATTATATATTTATATCTCTATATAATAATATATAGAGATATAAATATATTGTATATTATATATATTATATAATATAGAGATATAATATAATAATATATAGATTATATATAGAAATATACTATCTATATAATAATATATAAATAATAATATATAGAAATGAAGATAATAATAGTACCTATCCATAGAGTTATTACCATGATTAAATAGTTAATATATGTAAAGCATTTGGAAATAGTGTCTGGCATAAATTAAGCACTGTACAGTTGACCCTTGAACAACACAGGTTTGAATTGTGAATCCACCTAATTAGTGGAATTTTTTCAATAAATACTGTAAATGTATTTTCTTTTCTTTATGATTTTCTTAATAACATTTTATTTTCTCTAGCTTACTTTATTGTAATAATACAATAAATAATACTTATAACATACAAAATATGTGTTAATTGTGTTTTCGGTAAAGCTTCTGGTCAATAGTAGGACATTTGTAATTAAGTTTTTGAGGAGTCAAAAGTTATATGTGGATTTTTGACTGCATGGAGGTCTGTGCGTCTAACCCCCAAGTTGTTCAAGGGCCAAATGTATAAGTATTTTCTTTTGTTTTTGTTACTAATATGGCAAGATCTCCAATATATACTGTTAACTAAAAAAAAAAAAAAGGTCCCAAGTGTAAATATCATCTTTTTTGTCTCAAAAGTGGAATATGTAAAACTGTATATTTGTATTTGTATATACTGTACCTTTTAAAAGAAGAAAGATACATAAGAAGCCCCCCATGTGAAGTAGGGCAGATGGGGGACATTATATTATTGACCACTTTTTGTATTGTGATTTTGAATCATGTGATTGTGTTACCTATTTAGGTAATTTAAAGAGAGAGGAGAGATAGAGAGAATTAAATATGAAGTCACGAGACTTACGTGCCATTCCAGCTTCACCATACCAATAATATTTCATTATACAAGTTTAACTTCTCAGAGTTAAAGTTTTAAGAGGTACTGCTAAAGCAAATTTATAAAGCATATATTTGCTGTGACTCTTTGGGTCATAAGAGACAGGAAACCCTATGCAAACTGGCTGGCCTGAAAAAAGGACCTTATTGGGTCATGTTACTGAAAAGTCCAGGAGGTAGATCTGACTTTTATTCAGGTAAATTCAGGCCTTCAAGATATCATCAGGCTAGCTCTCTGCTCTGCCTGTTGTTGTACTGGCTTCTTTTTCTTACTCCAAGTGCAGCCCAGGCATCTCCAGGCAAGATGGCTGTGGGTACTCCAGCCTCAAAAGCTCTCAGGTTCAAGTCTAGCAAGAAGAGTAAGAGTATTTCTGGTAAGTCTTGAGATTCTCTTTAATGGATGATGTTTCCTTGGAGGGTACAGTGCTTTGATTTTGCAGGGTCTGAATTTGATGTGATATTGAGTGCTCTCCTAGAAAATAATCTCGTCAGCAGTGTATATTGGAGAGACTGGAGTGAAGACTTGAATGAGGAGGTTAGTGCAACAGTACAAATGAAAGATAATAAGTTGCCCTAGTTCTGAGGTGGGGAAATAAGTTTAAAAAATGGTCTTAAAACATGGTCTGACATAGAAAAGTAAAGGTGATTTAAAAAAATTATAAAGGATGGTTTTCAAGATGGTGGTGGCTGCGGTGGCTGGCGCGGAGTAGCTGAGGCGGAAAAGGCGGCCACTGGGCCTCAGAAAGCTGGGAAACTTGTGGACCTTCCTCTCGCCATCCCTTAAGGGAGGACCGCTGCTGGTGGCCGGTCGTGGGGGGTGACCGCCACTTTGCCCCTGGCAGGAGAGGCTGCCTCAATTACAGGCAACAGCTTTGAAGTACGGAGCAGGAAAAGAACTGTTTCTTAGCTGCAAAAGCGAGTCTCGAAACAGGGAACATGGTGCCAGGGCTGCTGTGGATGCAGACAGGATCCCGGAGGCCAGGGCCGCACTGAAGGCGACCAGCTACCCTATTCAGGATTCGAGGTTTCAGGCCGGCATTAAAGAAGATTTCTGGGAGCCCCCGAGCCGTGCTGCGACTGAACAGCCCGAGGCGGCAGCGGCTGAGAACGGGGAAGGCGGCAAACCAGAGGCAGAGAGTGAGCGCCCGACCTGGCACAACCCTGTGAGTGACCCCTGGACCAGCCCTGTTTGGGGGGCTGATGCCCACCCGGCTCCCGCCTGCATCACCAGGCCACTCACCGCCCCGGGGCTGCCTCCATTTTCCAGGTGCAGGCAGCTCCGCCCGGCTCGGCCGTCACTGAGCCTTCCCACTTGCTTGGCCTGGCGCGGGGCTTTCCGGAGCCTGCGGGCCGGCCTCCCCTCCCACTCCCTCCGCGGTTCTCTGGCGGGTTGGTGGTGTGGAGAGTCCCCGGCCAGTGTCAGGAGGGCAAGGAAGTATGGGCGGACCGACTGTCACTCCACCACATCCTGGACTCCGACCCCCGGTAAACTTCCTGTTACTTGGAGGCAGATACCATCTCTGCGGCCACCAGTTCGGAAAAACGCCTAACGAATTTCTGGTTGGGAATAGTGTGGTAGGAGAGTTCCCAGGTCTGCTTGAACCTGCCGGAGAGCTGGCTGCAGGCGGGCGCTAGACTCGGTTTATACCGGGGGGATACAAAGGTGAACAAGTCCCGAGAAAGATCTACACAGTGCTACAAAGGCACCCAGAGCGACCGGTCGTCTGTGCCTACCAGAAACCTAGTAGACTTCCTGGGCGAGGCGGTGCCAAGCAGGGTCTTGAAGGCCCAGCTGATAGACGAGGGGTGCAGAAGACACGCCCCAGCCCAGCACAGTGCGCACAGAGTGGGGAGACATGCGGCCAGGGAGGCGGAGACTCGACAGAAACCACACACCCTGAGGGGTCGCCACTGCACGATCCAACAGCCTGGGCTAGAGCACACGGAACAGGGAGAAGTCCAGCACAGGAAGTGAAAGCTCAACAATGATCACACACCCTGTGGTACATGATCCACCAGCCCAGCAGAGTCCCAGCTGACCAGAAAGGTGGCTCCCCAGAAAAGCCCAAGACCCGAGGCCACCACACACACAAGGCACTAGAGGCCAACTGAGCAGCCACGGAGGTAGCCATACCAAATTGGGTTTTTATGGCAGTGGTAGTTATTTTTCAGGAACCAAACCCAGTACTCCCTTGAGGATTTCTTGTAAGGGTGGTCATGTGGTAGTGAACTCCCGCAGTTTTTGTTTGTCTGAGAAATATACTATTAGTCATTAGTCTCAAACCGGTGGACTGTGAAACCCCCTGCCACAATGAATAAACACCAAAAAAAGATATCAGAAATACAAAAAATCAAGAAAGTACACCACCAAAAGTTAATAAATCTCAAACTCTAGATCCTATACAACAAGAAGCCCTTGAAATGACTGACAAGGAATTTCGAGTGATAATTCTAAGGAAACTGAATGAGATACAAGAAAACACAGCTAGACATCATAATGAAATGAGGAAAAGTATACAGGACCTGAAAGAGGAAATGTACAAAGAAATCAATATCCTGAAAAAAAATGTAGCAGAACTTGCTGAACTGAAGAAGTTATTCAGCGAAATAAAAAACACAATGGAGAGTTTAACCAGCAGGCTTGTCCAAGTTGAAGAGAGAACCTCCGAACTTGAAGATGGGCTGTTTGAAATAACACAAGCAGACAAAAAGAAATAAAAAAGAATCAAGGACATTGAAGAAAATCTGAGAGAGATATCAGACAACCTTAAGCGCTCAAATATCCAAGTCATGGGTATTCCAGAAGGGGAGGAAAATGGAGATTCCATTGAAAACATATTCAACAAAATAGTGGCAGAAAACTTCCCAGGTATAGGAAAAGTCACAGATCTTCAGATCCAGGAAGCTCAACAATCTCCAAACGTATTCAACCCAAAAAGGCCTTCTGCAAGACATGTCATAGTCAAATTGGCAAAACTCAGAGACAAAGAGAGAATCTTAAAAGCTGCAAGAGAGAAGCATCAAATCACCTATAAGGGAGCCCCAATCAGGCTAACATCAGACTTTTCATCACAAACCCTAAAAGCTAGAAAGGAATGGGATGATATATTCAAAATACTAAAAGAAAAAGATTGCCAGCCAAGAATACTCTACCCTGCAAGGCTATCCTTCCGAAATGAAGGGCAAATAGTATATTTCTCAGACAAACAAAAACTGCGGGAGTTCACTACCACATGACCACCCTTACAAGAAATCCTCAAGGGAGTACTGGGTTTGGTTCCTGAAAAATAACTACCACTGCCATAAAAACCCAAGAAAAATCAATACCCACTTGTATAATAAAAATGGCATTCATGAAGAGAAAACAAGCAAACAAAAATGCTATCTACAACCTAAGGAACCAACAAACACAGAAACCAAACAGTAAATCAGAAAGCAAGGAACAAAAGACACCTAAGACAACCAAACAACCAATAAAATGCTAGGAATAAATCAACACCTTTCAATAACAACTCTTAATGTAAAAGGCTTAAATTCCCCAATCAAAAGACACAGACTGGCTGACTGGATCAAAAAGGAGGACCCAACTATATGCTGCCTTCAAGAGACCCACCTCACCCATAAAACTGACATAGACTAAGAGTGAAAGGATGGAAAAAGATTTACCATGCAAACAGAAAAGAATAACGAGCTGGAGTAGCTATTCTTATATCTGACAAAATAGACTTTAAACTAAAAACCATAAAAAGAGACAATGAGGGACACTACTTAATGATAAAAGGACTGATCCATCAAGAAGACATAACAATCATAAATATGTACGCACCCAATGTAGGAGCAGCCAGATTTATAAAACAAACTCTATTAGACCTAAAGAAGGAAATAGACACTAATACCATAATAGCAGGGGACCTGAACACCCCACTGTCAATATTAGACAGATCATCTAGGCAAAGAATCAGTAGAGAAACACAAGATCTAAACAAGACTCTAGACCAATTGGAATTGGCAGATATCTACAGAACATTCCACCCAACAACCTCAGAATATTCATTCTTCTCATCAGCACATGGATCATTCTCCAGGATAGATCACATATTAGGTCACAAATCAAGTCTCAATAAATTCAAAAAAATTGGAATTATCCCATGTATCTTCTCAGACCACAATGGATTAAAACTAGAAATTAATAACAAACAAAACTCTGGAAACTATACAACCACATGGAAATTAAACAGCATTCTACTTAATGACATATGAGTCCAAGAAGAAATCAAGCAGGAAATCAAAAAATTTATTGAAACTAATGAAAACAATGATACATCATACTAAAACCTGTGGGATACTGCAAAAGCAGTATTGAGGGGGAAATTTATTGCATTAAACGCTCCCTTCAGAAGAATGGAAAGATAGCAAGTGAACAACCTAACACTTCACCTTAAAGAACTAGAAAAACAAGAACAATCCAAACCTAAAGTTAGCAGACGGAAAGAAATCATTAAGATCGGCGCAGAAGTGAATGAAATTGAAAACCAAAAATCCATTCAAAAGATCAACGAATCAAAAAGTTGGTTTTTTGAAAAGATAAATAAAATTGACAAACCATTAGCATGGCTAACAAAAAAAAGAAGAGAGAAGACTCAAATAACAAAAATTCAAAATGAAAAAGGCGATATTACAACTGATTCATCTGAAATACTAGGAATCATTCGAGACTACTATAAACAGCTATACGCCAACAAATTTGAAAATCTGGAGGAAATGGATAAATTTCTGGACACACACAAGCTCCCAAAACTGAACCGTGAAGACGTAGAAAATTTGAACAGACCAATAATAATAAAGGAGATTGAAGCTGTTATCAGAAGGCTCCCAACAAAGAAAAGCCCAGGACCAGATGGATTCACAGCAGAATTTTACCAAACATTCAAAGAGGAATTGACACCGATTCTTTACAAACTATTCCAAAAGATTGAAACAGACGCAAATCTCCCAAACTCATTCTATGAAGCAAACATCATCCTGATACCAAAACCAGGTAAAGATATAACCAAAAAAGAAAACTACAGGCCGATATCCTTGATGAATATAGATGCAAAAATCCTCACTAAAATACTAGCAAACAGAATACAGCAACACATACGAAAAATTATTCATCACGATCAAGTGGGATTCATCCCAGGGATGCAAGGTTGGTTCAACATACGCAAATCAATAAATGTGATACACCATATTAATAAACTCAAACACAAGGACCATATGATCATCTCTATAGATGCTGAAAAAGCATTTGATAAAGTTCAGCACTCATTCATGACAAAGACCCTCTATAAGTTAGGTATAGAGGGAAAGTATCTCAACATAATTAAAGCCATATATGACAAACCCACTGCCAATATCATCCTGAATGGGCAAAAGCTGAAAGCTTTTCCTTTAAGAACAGGAACTAGACAAGGATGCCCACTCTCACCACTCCTATTTAACATAGTGTTGGAAGTAGTAGCCAGAGCAATCAGAGAAGAGAAGGAAATAAATGGCATCCAGATTGGAAAAGATGAAGTGAAACTGTCCCTGTTTGCAGATGACATGATCCTATATATCGAACAGCCTAAAACCTCTACAAAAAAATTGCTGGAATTGATAAATGATTTCAGCACAGTAGCAGGATACAAAATCAACACACAAAAATCAGTAGCATTTCTTTTCTCCAATAGTGAACATGCAGAACGAGAAATCAAGAAAGCCTGCCCATTTACAATAGCCACCAAAAAAATAAAATACTTAGGAATTGAGTTAACCAAGGAGGTGAAAAATCTCTATAATGAGAACTACAAACCACTGCTGAGAGAAATTAGAGAGGATACAAGAAGATGGAAAGAGATCCCATGCTCTTGGATTGGAAGAATCAACATAGTGAAAATGTCCATACTACACAAAGTGATATACAAATTCAATGCAATCCCCATCAAAATTCCAAAGACATTTTTCTCAGAAATGGAAAAAACTATCCAGTCATTTATATGGAACAATAAAAGACCACGCATAGCCAAAGCAATGCTGAGGAAAAAAAAATAAAGCTGGAGGCATAACACTACCTGACTTTAAGCTATACTACAAAGCTATAATAACCAAAACAGTATGGTACTGGCATAAAAACAGACACACTGACCAATGGAATAGAATAGAGAATCCAGAAATCAACCCACACACTTACTGCCATCTGATCTTTGACAAAGGCACCAAGCCTATTCACTGGGGAAGGGACTGCCTCTTCAGCAAATGGTGCTGGGAGAACTGGATATCCATATGCAGGAGAATGAAACTAGATCCATACCTCTCACCATATACTAAAATCAACTCAAAATGGATTAAGGATTTAAATATACACCCTGAAACAATAAAACTTCTTAAAAAAACATAGGAGAAACACTTCAGGAAGTAGGACTGGACACAGACTTCATGAATACGACCCCAAAAGCACGGGCAACCAAAGGAAAACAAATGGGATTATATCAAACTAAAAAGCTTCTGCACAGCAAAAGAAACAATTCACAGAGTTAAAAGACAACCAACAGAGTGGGATAAAATATTTGCAAAATATACATCTGACAAAGGATTAATATCCAGAATATATAAGGAACTCAAACAACTTTACAAGAAGAAAACAAGCAACCCAATTAAAAAATGGGCAAAGGAGCTAAGTAGGCATTTCTCTAAGGAAGATATACAAATGGCCAACAGACATATGAAAAAATGCTCAACATCACTCAGCATCCAGGAAATGCAAATCAAAACCACACTGAGATACCATCTAACCCCAGTTAGGATGGCTAAAATCCAAAAGACTCTGAACGATAAATGCTGGCGAGGTTGCGGAGAAAAAGGAACTCTCATACATTGTTGGTGGGACTGCAAAATGGTGCAGCCTCTATGGAAAATGGTATGGAGGTTCCTCAAACAATTGCAGATAGATCTACCATACGACCTAGCTATCCCACTGTTGGGAATATACCCAGAGGAATGGAAATCATCAAGTTGAAGGTATACTTGTTCCCCAATGTTCATCGCAGCACTCTTTACAATAGCCAAGAGTTGGAACCAGCCCAAATGTCCATCATCAGATGAGTGGATACGGAGAATGTGGTACATCTACACAATGGAATACTACTCAGCTATAAAAACGAATGAAATACTGCCATTTGCAACAACATGGATGGACCTCAAGAGAATTATATTAAGTGAAACAAGTCAGGCACAGAAAGAGAAATACCACATGTTCTCACTTATTGGTGTGAGCTAAAAATTAATATATAAATTCACACACTCACACTCACACACACCCACACCCACACCCACACCCACACACACACACACAAAAACCGGGGGGGGGGGGGTAAGAAGATATAACAACCACAATTACTTGAAGTTGATACGACAAGCAAACAGAAAGGACATTGTTGGGGGGGAGGGGGAGAGGGTGAAGGGAGGGAGGGTTTGGTGATGGGGAGCAATAATCAGCCACAATGTATATCGACAAAATAAAATTTAAAAAAAAAATTATAAAGGAGAAGGTTTTATTTTAGATTAAGAGAGACTAAAGAGACAACCAAATGTAATGCGCAAATACTTGATTGAATCCTAGTTCAAAAGAAAAAAGCAACAAAAGACATTCTTGAGACAACTGGGAGAATCTGAATATGGACTGGATACTAGATGATATTGTGAAATGACTGTTAATATAAATTCAGTCATGGTATGGTGGTTATGTTGGAGAATGTCTTATTCTTAGGAGATACATGCTGAAGTATTCAAGTGTAAAGCCCCATGATGTCTGATTCTTGCTTTCTAATGGTTCAGAAGAAAAAATGTATATGTAGATGACAAAGATAAAGCAAAATTGCAGGATGTCAACAATTATTAAATCTAGGAGGTATGCATTCAGGTGTTCATTTACCAACCTTTTTTGCGTGTGTGAAAATGTTTATAATAAAAAAAAATGGGGAGGAAATATGGTCTGAAAAAGAAAGTATTTCTCTGCATATCCCAGAACTCAATTTCCTTTCCTAGTTCTTGGATCTTTTAGTCTGGGTACATCAAAAGTTCCCAGACATGGAAGCCATGCAGGGAAGAACAAGCGGGTGGAAAAGGTGAAAGTCACTAGAGAGAAGCAAAGAGACTGAAGGAAATAGGTCAAAATGTTGTCAGTGGTTGTCTCTGGGTAGCTGGATTATCACGATTTTTAAAAAATTTTTCTTTGTAATTTTTTATAATATCTATATTTTCTGGCATGATTTTTGATTATTTTCATAATGAGATAAAAGAAATTTAATTAAATAGAACAGGAATGAAAAGGGGCAAACTGGTAAAAAAAATTTTTTAAATTGGTAGGAGTTTAGAACAAACATACCCTTCTGGGTAGAAATGGTATCTGATATGTTCTTCCTTTTTTAAAAGTAGAAAGCACAACATTTGGAGGGAAATGTGTTTTGTTCCAGAAGAGTAAAAACATTACAATTCCAGAAAAACTGAAGGGTGTGGGACTTTAGGTTTGAAGAGGGAAGAAATGATTTACAGCTGGATGAAAAAAGAGGGTTTTCTTTCCTTTAAGATGTACCTTGGCTTTGGAGAGTTTAGAACTTCTAAAGGCTGGTGCTAGGCTCAAAGGAAACGATGAGAGAGATTTTCAGACTTTCTTCCAAAAGACCTAAGCCAAGTTAGAAGGAAGGCAGGGATCTAGAGCACCCTTCTGGAAGTAAATGTGAATGTGAGAAGTATCCAAGTGTGAAAAGTGAATGGCAGTTTTGAAGCTAGAATTGCTCTTAGAGATTATCTACCTGAATTCTCTCAGTAAAAGGTCCAGAGAGGTTAGTCAGATTAATGACAGATGACTGATTGAAAAAAACAATCATGTAAGGATTCAGCTGGGATATAATTAGCAGATATATTATTAAAATGAGCATTGTATAATGTCTGTGCATCTAACATGTGGCTTATCTGAACTATTTTAGGCCTCCAGAATTGTCCGGTAAAGTAACAAATATAAATGTGTATGTCACTGAGGATATTAACTGTTGTATAACTGACTGGAGCTAGGTCATGGTAGCAGTCTGGACTGATTAGTAACGGGTTGAAACTGAACATAATTATATAAGTTTAACCTGTTCTAGTTTATTGTTGTTGAAATTAGGTCATGAAATTGGGATTATGAAGGTCAATAGACTTTTTTAAAAAACAGGCATAAATAAAACCTCCAAATGATGCACATAAAGTCTCCAAATAATTCAGGTCCTCATATGTCAATTTTGGATCTTCTTGACACAAATTTTAATCAATGAAAACTTCATATAGCCTTCATAAATCACCATATATTCCATCATTGGGAAGACTTGGATGTCCTTGGGAAGATGGTCTAAGAAGATATGTATTTTTACCATTCTAGTTTACAAGAGCCTGTGGTTAGTCTAAGCCCTGCCCTAAGAAGTCGTTGTGTCTTGAACTAATCACGTAAACTTTAGATGCCTCAGTTTAATTATTTGTAAAGGATTGTACTTTAATCTCAGAGGATAGTACTTTCCTCTTTAAAAATCATTCTAGACATCAGTTTATAACAATGAACAACCCTGCTTTCAGGTGGTTAAGTTACAGTAAAGGCAAATCATAAAACAAATTTTGCCAAGCCACATTTGTAAGAAAGCAGGCACAGAAGCAATCATGTAATAGGTTCTTTTAAGTTCAGGGCAGACTCTGGCCTCAGGCACTCTGACTTTAATGACACATTCACTCTGAAATTGACTGCAGAACAGTCAGTGCTATAATTGAGTCAGGAAACACACTCCTTCACGTACGGCTACTGTATATAGCAGAGCTCTAGACTGCAGGTGCTGCACCAAAGGTAATAAATCGTTGGGCTTGCTGGATTCTTATCCTTGTTCATGAGAGGGCAGTGGTGTCCATAGTCTTTCTATCTTGAACCAATGAAAAATTATATCTAAAATCCCTCAGCTAATTAACAAGCCCTTGTGTAGTTTTCAATAAAATATTTGGAATGCTTGCGTAGCTACCTTGGGAATGTGGGTTCCTGATTTGTGTACTGTACTTAAAATGTTAAATAATTACCTCTGTAGTGAGATTAAAGTTGATTTATATTCATACACCAGTCTTTATGCTGACAAATGTTATAATATCTCCTAACATCCAACAAATAGGACCTGGTTAAGTAGGGACAATGATATATAAAGTTGATGAAAGTTCTTTAAAATATCTACTATATGGATATATCAACATTTGGAAATCCATATGCAAAAGAATGTTACATGGAGAAAAAGAACACACTATGTAAAGAGGATGTAAAAAAGATATTTGTTAAGTTAAAGTCATGCAAATTGAAGATATGTATTGAAAGATATTAAAAGATGGAATGGGTTTCTTTTTCCTTCTAATATTTTCAAGTACAAAACAGGAAAAATGTGATATTATGATCTCTGCCAACTTAACTGTAAAATATTCTTGGTGTTCAGTTTCCAAGCTACAACCAATTCATTCATTCATTCAACAGACATTTATGAAGCATTTACTGTGTGTCAGACACTGAGGATACAAAGATGAATAAGACCAAATCCTTGATTTCAAGGAGCTAATGATCTGGTGTTTTGAAACAAGCAAATTGATTATTATAATATAATAAGTACCACAAGAGAGATCTGAAAAATACTGCAGAAGCTCCAAGTATTCAGGCCAGAATTTCCCACATCCTGCAGGACATATCTATGGGGATGTACTCAGGCAACTCTTAATGAAACATTACCAAAACCTAACTTGTTAACTCCCCCTCCTTCCAACTCCCCCAACCTGTTTTTCCTTCTGTATTGTATTAGCTGCCAGGACAAGCCACAGCCTGTAGCTGTGTCAACAGGCCGCTTCTAAGTTGTGACAGTGAACCTCCCCAAGACCTTGCGGACTGTGGAAGCCTTGGGCATTTCTCTTATCTGCTGGTTCCCTTAGCCAATTGGGTAAAGAGTGAACACCTGCCTAAAGACGGCCATTCCAGAAACTGACCAGCTGCCTACTAACTGCCCTGATAGGAAAACTCTATTCTAAATAGGGACAGTGTTTGGTGAGGTCAATTCTCTTTCTAGAATATTTGAACTGTAGGTTTTTGTTGCCTTTCCCCCTACAGATTTGTCACCCCACATCTTCTGGGTGATGGAGCCACAAAGGATTACTCAAAGCCCATCTCTTCTGAGCAGTGAAAAGCCCCGAAGTGGTTAACTTCCCCGGAACCCTCAAGTGAGAGGCATCCCTTCCTTGGGAAATTAACCCTGAATTGGAGTTCTCTTCCTGCACTTATTCTTTAGCCCAGGAAGTTACAGCAAGAGACATAGGTGGGGTAAAGTTTAACAATATAGGCTAGTAACTTCAGTGAAACAAGCTAGATGACATTCCAGTAAGGCAATTAAGTGATTCATTAACAAAAGCTTGATCTTAGCAAACATTCCTTTCTTACACCAATTTTTCAGTATCTTTACATATCAATCAGTAACTCGTCTGCCTTTGAGCCAGCAACCTTGCTGTGCCACAAATCTTTATCTTACAACAGAGACTTTATAGCCGGAGGAAAATTTCCTGTCTTCCACAAGGTCAATATTTGAAACTGCAAGGCTTTGGAAAACCAGGCCCGGTGAGGTACATTTGTTTTATGAATCCTCTGCAGTAGGTCTGAAGAAAGAATCAAGCAACTGATAGCAGGAGCAGAATCCAAAACACATTCAGAATACAATACTCAGAACCATGAGTAAGCAGAGACTATGAGTAAGTAGTAGACCTGGGTAGAGGGTAAGGTAGCTGACTGGTAGTAATAAGACAGAGACAGAGAGATGCTGTCATCATAAACACAAGGGCCCGTCAACCTGCTACAAGAACAAGGACATCTGATTTATGCTTTAGAGCCTTAGGTGACTTAATATACCTATATTACACTCCGGACTTACAGCTCAGTGTTCCAAGTGTCCTTATTTTTACTTGTGAACACACAATAATCTACCAATTCCTTAACTGTAATCTGAGTGACTCTGTTCTTTTCCACAGAAACTATTTAATGAATTCTCTTTTACATAGTTGTGCAAAGCCGAAGCCTGGAAATCGCCCTTCATTCCTTTTTCCCTCACCCCAAGTCACTGAGTCCTCCCCATTCTACCTTTTTAATTTCTCTTAAATCCATCCTCTCCTTTCAACTCTTATTAACCTGCCCAATTCTTGATCATCATAATTTCTCATCTGATTTCTAGGCCTTCAACTTCACGTTCCCATCTTTCATGCTGCCTCCACAGTGATCAGTTTAAAAAGTAAATTTATGAAAGGAGCTCAAATAGTCATTATCTGAAAATGATTTTTTTTACATAAATGCCTTAAATGAATCAGTGGAAGAACTCTTATAGATAATAGGATTTGGTAAAGTGGTTGAACATAATAAGACATTTTTAAAAAATAGCCTTTCCTCTATGAGAAAATATAAAGGAAAAGCAATCGTATTCATAATAGCAAACAACGTATCTAAAATATCATAAGTAACTTTTAAAAAAAGAAATGTGCCATGAACACGGCAAATGTCAGAGAAACACACAGAGTACAAACACATGTCTCCATTCCTTCTTCTCATGAATACCTCCTAATTTCCTAAAATAATGTGAATAAGACTTTGTTCCTTATAAACAAATCCTATTGATATCCCTAGATGAAAAGATTGAAGAGTATTAAACATGTCAAGTTCTGCCCACGTTAATATGTGGATTTAATGTAACCCCTATAAAATTCCCAATGGGAATTATCTGGAGAGGTGAATACTTGACAAAGTAATCCTAAAATTCATGTGAAAGAACTGGTAAGAATGGCAATGAAAATTTTACAAAGAAGAACATTTACGGGGCTAGGACTCTTAGATATCAAAATACAAAACCATGATAATTAAAGGTTTATAAACAACACAGAAATACAAAAACTAATGGAACAGAAAAGGAAGCCCCCAAATAGACCTTTGCATCATCATTATAATATACAATAGCAATTTAATATACACTCTTCAATAAATAAATGGATTACTCAATGAACGATTAAGGATCAAAAGCTAGGTATCGAAAAAAAATCAATCATTTAAGACCTTGATGCCATCTATCTATCTGTCTGTCTGTCTGTCTGTCTATCTATCTAATCTGATGTATCCCACACCATCATAACTGAAAACATTCATTCCTTCACACCTTTTGTCCCTGGCCCCAGGCCCCACGCTGAGTCACGTGCCTCCCATTTAACATACCACACTGAAATAATTGGTTTACTTGTCTGTCACCCCCACCAGATTGGGAGCTCAGACTGAGACAGGAACTACCATCTGTGCCGTCCCTGCTTAGTTCATATTAGGTGCTCAATAAATGTAGAGTTAACAACAGAGGAGAGGGAACACTAAGTGCCATGGATTGTAAGCAGAGATTCCATTCAATAGCTTTTATCACTCAACTAATAATTGATGGTTGGGTTCCTCAAGACTTCCTTCTATCTGTACAAGTGTATAGTAATTTCAAAACCAAGTCATTAAGGAAACACACACCTATTTATTTTGGATTCAAAAAATGGATAAAGTGGTAAAATGAAGAGAAACAATAATACTCCAAAGCAATATAGAACTTTCAGCTAAGTTCAATCTATCTCTCCTTTGCTCCACATAGAATACTGTGTCTTCTTGTGTAATTCTAGACTCAACCCAGGTATTTCCTCATTTGCCAGTTTTGAAAGAAAAATACATGACTCTTTGATGCTGCATATTTTTTCCGTGGTGGGCTGATCGTGTAAGTTGTTATCTAGTATTTTATAAACATCCATCAAGGCTATTACTTTTCTTGCTATGTTGGAGGGGATGGCTACAACTCATTCCGAAGAACCCTGCATCCCCATGATATTACCATAGAGCAACCATCCATATACTGGCTTTTCTCTCCTACCTGTCTCACTCTCTCTATTCCTTCACTCCTGTTTCCTGGGATAAACCTCTCAATTAAATAACCGTATCCATCCCCTTCTCTCAGCAGGAGGAAGGAAGTGGGGGATTAATGAACATAGTGCTGATGGGCCTGCAGTGGCCTCGCTCTCGTGGGCAAAATGATACATTGCAGTGTCATTCACAATAGCAAAAGGTGCTCCTCAATAGGAGGCTGGTTAAATAAATCTGGTACATCCATACAATGGAATACTATACAACGTTAAGAAATGGACAAGTCCTGTAAATGCTGGTATGAAAAAAGCTCCAAGATACATCTTATTTTAAGTGCAGAAAACTTTATGTAGTATGCTATATTTTGTGTAAAATAGGGAGAAGTAGAATATATACTATCTTGTACACACACAAAAAAACTTTGGAAGGATACATAAACCATTAGCAGTTATCAGTTGTGTTTGTGGGGGGATTGGGAACTGGACAAATTGGGGCAGTGGTGTGAGAGACAATTATTTATATACACATACATACACACATTAGTATAACATATATAAACATGATACCATCCTAAAAATTACATGTATAGCATAGATATTTCTCTCTTAACCCCACATTTTCTTCCCACACCACCCTCCCTTCTCCCTCTCATAAACAAATTTCATGAAAGGGCTCCATTTCCTCATCTCCCATTATGTACTTTTCAATCCATTGCTATCTACTTATTATCCCCCACCACTGCCCTGAGATTGCTCTCACTTCCTTGTCAAAAAACCCCAAAGATACTTTTCCGTCCTTTTCTTATTCTACCTCTTGGCATCATTTGATCCTATTGACTCATTCTCCCTCTCTTCCACCTCATATCTTGTCACATCTACCCTCTCACACTGTGACCTGGCCCAGCTGGTTTTTTTTTTTTTTTTTTTTTTTTGCTCTTTCACACTTCATCGTGTTCAAATATTCTGTCATTTCCACCTAAAACACTGTCTCTCCACCTTCGACCCTCAGCGCCTTCTTTTTACCTGGCAAAGTTGAATTCATCCTTCAGATGTCCATTTAGATGTCATCTCCACTAGGAAGCCTTCTCCTATCCCTTAGACTGGATTAGCTCCCATAGCACCCTATATTTCCTTTCTCATAGCAACTTTCATACTGTGATACAATTGCTTGTCTCATTTCCTGCCTCTGCTACTAAACTTTAAGTTCCTAAAGGACAGGGACATCATCTGCTTTGTCCACTATTAATTCTCCATTTTACTCCTAGGACTTAGTGTCTTGCACAGTATGAGCTCTAAAAAACTATGTGTTGAATGAATGAATGAGCCAAGCATGTCTGATAGCAGGGGTCTAGAATTTCCCAAAGATTTTGGTAAGGCCAGATATATGGTACAGAGTATTGAGTAACCCATCAAACCATACGAGGAGACCCAAAGACAACCTTAAGTTCTTAAAACATGTGCTCTCGTTCTTAGGAGTTGATATTTCAGAGGAATTTCACTAGACATACAAAATTCCACAGTATAGCTGACAAATATTATGGAAGATCCTTGGAAAAATCTACCTCCTGATATCAACTTGTAGTCATTTTACCGTCTCCTGAGCAGGAAATGGATCAACATTATCTATTGTTTTTAAGCAAAGCATGTCAAAGTCTATGTCACTCTTCATATCTATACTGTGGATTTAAGTAGTAATGCCTACAAATCCCTGCCAGATACCCCTTTGTTGAAAAGTCATGCCTAACGGTTTCTTTATTGCTACAAAACTTGGGGAGGAGTTTGACTCTTGTCTCTCAAGTAAGGTAAAAGAGGATTAAATTTGGAAGTCACCATGGACCCGCAGTTTATGCCCAGTGTAGCTGTGTTATTTCACACTACTGTTCTTGGTAAATAAAGTTGTCAGATTATGCTCACAGAGCTCAGCTGTGTCACCAGTAGCTTTGCGGTCTAAGACAATTAAAAAATTGAAGAATCACACCCTCAGATGGAGGGAAAGAACAGTGTGAGTAATATCTGGGTATTACTTGACACTGCATTGAATGGGGAATAGAAGGAGAACAGATCTCTGTCCTTGATCCTACAATTTCTGTCTTATTGTGGTCAGAAGACTCTGCATATGGTTTTGCTCATAGAGGAGAGGCATCCCTAATTTCAGCAGGTTATAAGAGGTATGGCAAGTTATAAAGAAGATTTCATAAGGAACGCAGTGAGCAAGAGAGAACAGTAATAGGCATGGGGTGCATTGATTTTGTAATTCTGATGTAACTTAGCAGATTCTTGGGCTTTGGGTTTGGAAGGAAAAAGCCTTTTATAACACCCATTGGTTACCAACTCAACGTTATCATATGACCATGTAAATGTTACATCTCATGTGGTGAGACATAGCTTTCAAATCCTATAAACATTTAATGCAGCACCCATTTTATGTAAGGCACTCTATAGAGTGGTGTGAGGATACAGAGAAGCAATAACTTAATTTTGCCTAATTTACAATTTAGTGAGAAGACGAGGCATAGATTAGAACAAGATAAATGCTATAATTGAAGCACTGTGTGTTTACTACTAAAGGCTGGTGGCAAATTCAGATGCATGGGCACATGTGTTGGCGCTACCACTTCCCAGTTACCAGTCCTTAGATAGGTTATTTAACTTTGGCTTCATATAGTGAGGGAAAAAAAAAAGAGAGAGAGAGAAGGGGGATAATAATAAATAGCATCTACCTTAAAACATTTTGAAAAAGTGAAAATGATGTATGAAGAGCACTTAGCATAGTGAGGTCTGTATAAATAAATGTTAGCTATGTGTGTACAGTTTAACAGCAGTGAAGGGATGGATACATTCTGGCTGGTAGATCTGTTTGCATTGATATAGAAAGACATCTACTACATATGAAGTTGGGTTTTGTTTTTTGTTTGTTTTTTTTTAAAGCAAGTTTCAGGACAGTATACAATATAGTATACTACCATTTCTAAATTTAAAAATTGTATCTATCTAATCTATACATAAGAACTGATAATATTTATCTGTGATTGAATCATGAGAGACATTCACTGTATTGTATTTCTCCCTGTTTTACACAAAATATAGCATGCTATATAAAATTTCCTGCATTTAAAAAATAATGTATCTTGGAGCTCTTTTCGTACCAGCACTTAGAAGACTTTTCCGTTTCTTAAAGTTGTATAGTATTCCATTGTATGGACGCACCAGATTTATTTAACCAGCCTCCTATTGAAGAGCTCTTTTGCTAGAGTGAATGACACTTTAGAATAACTTATTTTATAAACTGTCTATTTGTGAGACATATTGAGATTTCACTGTAATGAAAACCATATTTTCCAGGATTTTGGATGGTTTGCATCAGTGCCTCACATGAAAGGGGAATGTGAAAGCTCAGAGTTGATGTATGGGTTGTTTTGTTTTTTAGTTGCTCCATTTTGGCTGTAATCATGTCATTTGGAAATCTGAAATGTGAATGCATCTTGCTGCTAACGTGTGATGTTGAAACCTAACTGAATTTCAACAGCTCACCACTGTGACTGCATTCAAAAATATTTCTCTGTCTCTCTCTTCTGAGAAACTTTAACTTTAGTGCTTCCTAATAAACAGTTCTGCTGTTTCACTGTAAGATTGCCATTTTGTATTTTGAATGAGTATAGAAACCAATGGTATAATACTGTATGGATTTCCTACTCTTTACCTGATTCTGCTTCCAGTAATATTAACATCTGGTCTTTATTATGTTGTACAATAGCTTTCCAAACTGAAGTTTCATTGCTAATTTTTCGGGTGATGCTGGAATCTTATCATTTGAAATGTTTGTTTTCAACATTTACAGTAAAACTTCATTAATTCGTCCTGAACTATAAGATAATATGAGTTAAGCTAAAGGGTTTACTAAAGCAAATTTATAGTATATAAGGAAGCCTGTTTGGACAACTTAAGCAGTTTTAAAGCTCCCTTTAAAAAGCACCTGTTTACCAGTTGACATGCCGGTTACCAATCACTGTTTTCAATTATATTACGATACCTTCCATGAGAGCTCTAGGGGGCCACGCCTTTTTATAGATGCATTGAATTTACTCTTTATTCTTGAAATATATACACATGTATTTTACGAAGAATTTAAATATGCTTTCTTTTAAATTTATTTACATTTTTCACCTAATCAAACTCACTTTATCTCTAATGAATTTTTGTTAATGAGGTTTTACTATAGCTTATTTTTCTCTGAGTGCATCTTGCTATGTAGTTTGCTTGTTTCCGTTTTGGTTATTGAACTGTTGATTTCATTCACAACTTCTTCTAAAATCTAGCTAGCCCTGTGCTGTTTTGTGAAGGCCCATAGACTCCTATAATACATTATACATTAAACAATTTCATTAAAAAAAAAAAAATCTCTGCTGACTAATTTTGTCAGAGAACAGGAGAGTTGACATAGTCCTGGGGCAAGACTGGGAAGGTGTGTTGATGGTCCTGTCAGATAAAAGCAAAGTGCTTTCGTTGGCCCTTGTATGTTAGAGAAAAGCGTTTGCCAGGTAAATAGCTGCACATTAGGTGATAATGGCTCTACTGATTTGCTCTAGTGAAGGTACCATAGCTAAAAAAGTAGCTGCAATTGGAGTCTGGTTAACTACCTGATTAGGTTTGTGTTAATCCAGACTTTTTCTGAGATCCATCAACCAGCTTCACTGGCCAAACAGGTGCATTAAATGAGGGGTGTGATGAGTGCCACCACACAGGCATTGTTCAAGGCTTTGATGAATATAGCTAGTCTGAGCTGAGGTAATATCTCAATGTGGTTTTAATTTGCATTTCCCTGATGACTAGTGATGTTGAGCATTTTTTCATGTACCTATTGGTCATTTATATGTCTTCCTTTGAAAAATTTCTGGTCAGTTCCTTTGCCCATTTTTTAATAGGGTTATTTGTTTTTTTACTGTATAATTGCTTGAGTTCCTTTTATATTCTGGATATCAATCCCTTGTTGGATGCACAGTTAGCAAAAATTTTCTCCCACTCTGTAGGTTGTCATTTCACTCTGTTGATTGTTTCCTTTGCTGTGAAGAAGCCTTTTAGTTTGATATAGTCCCATTTGTTTATTTTTCTTTTGTTGCTTGTGCTTTTGGGCTCTTGCACATAAAGTGTGTGACCAGACCTAGTTCCTGAAGTGTTTCATCTATATTTTCCCTTAGTAATTTTACAGTTTCAGGTCTTATACTTAAGTCTTTAATCCATTTTAAGTTGATTTTAGTACATGGTGAGAGGGGCATGTCTACTTTCATTCTTCTGCATATGGATATCCAACTTTCCCAGTGCCACTTATTGAAGAGGCAGTCTTTTCTCAAATGTATGTCTTTGTTGCCTTTGTCAAATATCAGATGGCTGTAAGCCTGAGGGGTGATTTCTGCATTCGCTATCTGCTCCACTGGTCTGAGTGTCTATTTTTATGCCAGTACCATGCGGTTTTGGTTACTATAGCTTGGTAGTATAATTTGAAGTCAGGTAGTGCTATGCCTCTAGCTTTATTTTTTTGCTCAGGATTGCTTTGGTTATCCCAGGTCTTTTGTTATTCCATATGAATGTTAAGATTGTTTTCTCCATTTCTGTGAAGAATGTCATTGATATTTTGATGGGGATTGCATTGAATCTGTAGATTGCTTTGGGTAGTATAGACATTTTCATAATGTTAATTCTTCCAATCCAAGAGCATGGAATGTCTTTCCATCTTTTTGTGTCTTCTTTAATTTCTTTCAGTAGTGGTTTGTAATTCTCATTGTAAAGATTTTTTACCTTCTTGATTAAATCAATTCCTAGATCAAAAAGACAGAGAATAACAAATGCAGGTGAGGATGTGGAAAGAAGAGAACACTCCTACACTGTTGGTAGGACTGTAAATTGGTACAACCACTATGGAAAACAGTATGGAGGTTTCTCAAACAACTACAGATAGATCTTCTATATGATCCAGCAATCCTACTTCTGAGTAAATACCCAAAGGAATGGAAATCATCATGTCAAAGGGATGCCTGCACCTTGCATCTCTGTTTACAATAGCCAAGATATGGAACCAACTTAAATGTCCATCAACAGACAATCGGATAAGGAAAATGTGGTATATATACACCATGGAATACTACTCTGCCATAAAAAAGAATGAAATTCTGCCATTCACAGCAACATGGATGAGCTTGGAGAAACTCATGTTGAGTGAAATAAGCAAAGCACAGAAGGAAAAATACCACGTCCTCACTCATAAGTGGGAGCTAAGAGAGAAAGAAGGAAGAAAAGAAAGCCCACAGTGGTGTGCTGAACTTGTAGAGGGAGAGGGCATACCTAGGGATACAAATTGGAGTGGAGGAAAGGGGGATTGGAAGGGAGGTCAGGGATTAATTTGGTGGGGGACATGGAGTATAATTGCAATTTGTGGCAATGCGCATGCTGCCAGTATGGATCTGGTCATCACAACTTGGGCACAATTGGTGACAGTTAGCTTTGTACCCCATGAATATTCATAACCAATAAAAAAAAGACTTTAATGGAGACACTAATCTCTGCAATTCCCCAAAGGGACATGGTATTGCTTTTGTTTTACTATATTGATAGGGAGGGGAAGTACCAGGGGCTTTCACTTGACCTTTCCTATTTGGCCTTTTCTTTGCAGTTCAGAAAGCCATGTGGGAATTCTTCCAGCTTCCAAATATGTCTATTCCAAGTATATGTTCAGTGTAGATCTACTGAGTACACTGTAATTTGAACTTGGGCCAAGACTTCTCTTATCATCTGACCGTACAAGCCATCACTTTGATCATGGCCCCTAGTGCCTTTTAGGGTCTCTGTGAATTAAGTCATTTCAGAGCTGTGTCTATTCATCCCTGAAAGGTCTTGGTGTTTCTTATTCTCCAGTGCAGACACTCTAGTCAACAGAGAAAAGCTGTGTGAACCTTGGTGGAAGATTTGCAGTATATACTTGTGGCTGTGCTACAGTGTCCCTCCTGAGGGAAGCTGGCTTACCCTTCATTCAAGGGGTTCTGAGTCTATTAACTAGCTTAGGTCTGGAAAGTGGGTGACAGATTATGACTCCTCATTGTGGCAACTTAAATTAGGTTTCTGGTCACCAGACCTGGACTTTTTCCTGTTATATAGATCAAGGAACATGCTAGTAGTCTATCTCATTCCTACATACTGTGATCAATTAGTTATCACCAAAGATCCTTGCAGGTCAAAACGTTTTGATATGGCTTCCTCCCCGATGCCCATATGGTAATCACCTTGTGTTTGACCATTAAGTACGACCACTTGGACAACTGTGCTACTCTGGAATGTCATTATTCCCATTGAATCAGGAACGTGATCTCAATGATAGCATCTCTCACCATTCTATCTGATCTACAAAGGACAACACCTCCTTTTTAAGGATGCTTGTGCTCCTTTCACTAATTTATTTCTCAATGCCTTAGGGAATTGAGTGTCCTCTGGATCCTCTCAGCGGGTGGAGGTAGAGGGAAAGAGCAGGGCTTCATTTTGCACACTATAGTTCACTCCAGCACTGTCTCTCCAATCCTTTGGATACTTTCACTTGACGTTATGTCAGGGCAGTTCTGGCACCTCAACTTCATTAAATGTAAGCCATGCAGTGAACTGTCAGAGCAACTTTTAGCAGCATGCTCTAACTCATTAAATCCAAAATCACTGGTAAATACACCCATATCAATACATGCAGCCCTGTCTAACGTTACATTTTATTTTCCTTGGTCAAATGCCCTTAGAACCCATTTACATACATATTCACTGGGTTCCTGCCAATAGAAAGCAGCAAAACTTTGCAATTATTCTGGAGAGTAGGCTATTTCCCTCCTGTGTCAAACTCTGTACTTGTCTTCCTGAAGCAATCTGAAATCTAATGCTAGTTGTTGGTCTCGCTGCAACAAAGAGTAGTGGAAGTATATCCTGAAGAGAATGGGCATCCCCTTGCCAGGCAACTGCTTCAGGTAAAATTATTACAGGCTATTCAAGCAAGGAAAGGCTAGCCTGCTCAAAGGAGAGCAAGCTGAGAGACAGTAGCTTAAAAACAGTCTTAGGACTTCATACATCAGAACTGCAAAAGTCAAGATACAATAGTTATTTTAATAGAGAGTTACTAACATACCCCCAAAGGGTTTATTGTTTGTTTTGGTTTATCCTTAGGTGCAAACTCTTCTCCTGAATGTAAAACATGATGTCCACACTTCTCCATAATAAAAGCAGGCAAGGGGCACGTTTTGTTTCCAAAAGACAAAATTTATTAATGTTTCCTCGTTAACATGCAGCTAAGGAGAACCTACTGTGCTTCAGTTTTCTTCCTCTTATCCACCTCCACTTCCACAAAAATAAAACAAACAAAAAAGGATTCTTGTTTGTTAATAAAGAGGCTGAAATGGCCTGAATAATAAAAGAAATTTAAAAAAGAAAACAGTGGTGCCATGGGGAAAGGAAAAATAAAAGTTATTCAGAGCTAGGCCTGAAGAGAGTGTTTGGAAATTAAGTGCGTGAGAAATTCTGGGACTTTCTCAGAATGCAAGAAATTGCACAGTGGAAGGAGTTGAGAAGAGTCAATGTGAGTTGTGAATTGGGCACTATTAATGTTCTTCAAATGGAGTAAATAAAGGAATCCCTTATGAATTATGTTTGGCTACTTAAGAGTGCTCTTCAAAATATGACTCTTGGTTTATACTGGATGATATGGGCCCCTGGATTTTTTAGAGTTGCACAATTTTCTTTTTCACAGATATGCCAACCCTAAGCTGGGTTCTCACTTACTCAGGCTATTTGTATCTGTGTCAGTATTTCTTTAAGACAGATTATTGTACATTCACCTGTTGTAATCAAAGACTATCACTTCTCATATAAATTATAGCTCTTTGGAAATTAACAAAATTGCTTTTGCAAACAAAACCTTAGGTGAGGTAGGTAGGGCAGCTGCTAGCTACTCTAATGAAGCCAGTGCAGTTATATTGTGACCTCTGTTTCAAGTTCTTTCACAATGCCACAGTCAAGGTGTCAGCCAGGCTGCAGTCATTCCAAGGCTTGGCTCGGTGGAACCACTTCCAAGCTTACTCATGTGTTTTATGGCAGGATTTGGTTCCTCTCTGGCTGTCAGTCTGAGGCCTCAGTTCCTCATAAGCTGTTGGCAGGAGGCTTCCCTCAATTCCTTGTCATGTGGGCCTCTCTATAGAGCATTTCATAATGTGGTACTTGTCTCATCAGAGTGAGCAAGCTGGAGGGGATGAGGCATAGTGCTGGAAAGACAGAAGTCTACTTGTGAATGTGACAATACCTTCACTTTTGCCATATCTTATCCATTAGAAACAAGTCACACTCAAGGAGGCTCAGCCCACACTCACTGGCATTCACAAGGACATGCATACCAGGAGTTGGGAATTATTGAGGGTCATCTTAAAAGTCTGCCTACCACAGTGGGTATGGAGGGAGCACACAGAGCGGAGGCAACTGAGGGGGTGGGAAGCAGGAGGAAGGGAATTCCAGTTGTTAATGATGCTCTTTGTCATGTGTCAGGGTAATGAATAACTATTGTTACTGATGATAGATAATAGTGAACTGACAGAGTAAGAAGAAATCTAAATATCAGGTGGGATCTCACAAAAATAATACTGATTACTAGAACTTATGTGCATTACTCCCATTTATGCCTAATTTTGATGAAGCCTAAAAATGAGCATGATTATAATTCAGATGTAACATATACTTTTACTCTAAGTGTTGTTTTATTGCAACCATATACTTTATGTAGTGTGGATGTCAACATTAAGACTGTTTCTGTAATTGTAACAGGCTCTGTTTTACTAATTTGGTATAAAAAATGTAGCTGCATCTCTTTTAACATTCAAAAAGTTTCCTCTCTCTGTAGTTCTTCACAATGTTCAGCAACCTATCCAAATAAATAAATAAAATAATCAAATAATCTGGTAGAGTTTAACCAGTTGAAACCAATAATAGCTTTATCACTAAAAAGAGAGATTCTTGGACAAAAACTCATCCTTATTCTAAACAGTGAGGGCTCCAGATTTTGGTCTAAAATAAATTAGAAGAAAATATAGTCATAAACTGAGCATGGGGGATGTCTTCTGCGGTGTAAAGAAAAACAGAAGCCACAACTAGCATTAGATTTCAGATTGCTTCAGGAAGACAAGTACAGAGTTTGACACAGGAGGGAAATAGCTTACTCTCCAGAATAATTGCAAAGTTTTGCTGCTTTCTATTGGCAGAAACCCAGTGAATATGTATGTAAATGGGTTCTAAGGGCGTTTGACCAAGGAGAATAAAATGTAACGTTAGACAGGGCTGCATGTATTGATATGGGTGTATTTACCAGTGATTCTGGATTTAATGAGTTAGAGCATGCTGCTAAAAGTTGCTCTGACAGTTCACTGCGTGGCTTACATTTAACGAAGTTGAGGTGCCAGAACTGCCCTGACATAACGTCAAGTGAATGTTTCTGAAGGATTGGAGAGACAGTGCTGGAGTGAACTATCGTGTGCAAAATGAAGCCCTACTCTTTCCCTCTACCTCCACCCAGAGAGGATCCAGAGGACACTCAATTCACTAAGGCATTGAGAAATAAATTAGTGAAAGGAGCACAAGCATCCTTAAAAAGGAGGTGTTGTCCTTCGTAGATCAGATAGAATGGTGAGAGATGCTATCATTGAGATCACGTTCCTGATTCAATGGGAATAATGACATTCCAGAGTAGCACAGTCGTCCAAGTGGTCGTACTTAATGGTCAAACACAAGGTGTTTACCATATGGGCATCAGGGGGGAAGCCATATCAAGATGTTTTGACCTGCAAGGATCTTTGGTGATAACTAATTGATCACAGTATGTAGCTTTTGCATATGAATATTGATTGTGTGTGTGTGTGTGTGTGTGTGTTGTTAGATGAGACAGATTGGTTGGGGAGGTGAAGGAAATGCTTTTCTCTCTTCCTGAAATGTCTTTCCTTGTGGAGGTGGCTTTACTAGTATAACGTTCCTAACTCTTCCTGCCCGCTTCTTTTTTCTTCCCTAGAAAAGAATTTATGCTCTGGTGGGCAGCTTCCTCCCAAGAGAAGGAGGGTATAGCTGAGCTAATCATGGCCAGTTTATGCTTCCCAATCTATTGGATCATCCTTCTTTCCTCCATTCCATGTGTTTACTGAGGGCAGGAGGTCTCACCATAGTGTTCCAGTGCCGGATGGGTAAGTCCTTTTAATTATTGTGTTCTCTATTTGGAATTCTATTTGCTTGCAGATATAAGCCATTCTCTTATAAGGAGAAACTAGGAAAAGAATTGTGGATTAGTCTAACATACTCATGCTTTTGTCTTATTTTTTCAATTATTTAGAACCTGATTGAAGAAAGCAGGGATGTCTTTTATTGAACTTCCTCAAATCCCAATGTTAACTTTATTAACTCTTTTTAAAGTTTCACAACTATCTTGTGAGGTAGTCAGAGATGCATTTTTAGCTCCAATTTGTAGATGAGAAAACTGAGACCAAAGAAGTAAAGCCCATAGTCTAAAAGATTGTTTTTTCTTACAAGCAGAGTAGGTTTATGCAGTCAGAGGGGCAAGCACGGGCATAAATAAATATCAAAGAATCTTACCTAGAGACCTAGGACAGGAAGTACCCATTCAATGGCATGATTATTTTTGTTATGCTCTTCTCTGTTCATTTTGTGTATTGCTGATTTTACTGAATAACACATTTTAGGGACTGATGCTGCTAATATATAAAATTCCTAGAAATCGATAAGAAAATGGCCATCCAACTGAAAAATGATATAGGCAGTTTACATAAAAGGCAACATCATTGGTACCAGAGAAACGCAGCTTAAAACTAAAAATTAAGGTTCTGTTTTTTTACCTATCAGGACTGACCCCGTGGCTCACTCGGGAGAGTGTGGCCCTGGGAGTGCAGCTGGGAGCGCCGAGGCTGTGGGTTCGGATCCTATATAGGGATGGCTGGTGCGCTCACTGGCTGAGCGCTGTGCGGGCGACACCAAGCCAAGGGTTGCAATCCCCTTACCGGTCACAAAAATAAAAAAAAAAAGATTCTGTTCTTTTACCTATCAGATTGGCAAAAATTCAAAAGCTGATAATGTACTCTGTTGATAAGGTTATAGGGAAACAGACACACATATTACTGGTGAGACGTTAATTACTACTGGATTTATAGCAATTTGCAACAATATTTGCCAAAATTAATAATGCATATGTTTTCGACTCAACAATTTTACTTTTATGAATTATCCCGCAGATATATTTATACATATACAAAACACAGTGTGTGTAAGGTTATTTATTACGGTATTGTTTTTAATAGTAAAATATTGGAAACTACCCAAGTGTGCACCATTAGCAGCCTAGTTCCGTAACATGGGCTATGTATATACAATACAGCCATACAAAAAGACAAGGAAGCTCTATGTATGAAAGTGAAAAGATTTCTTATATGAATAAAAGCAAGTTACAAAAGGTGTATATGCTAATACTTCTGCAAAAAGAGGAAAAAAAAATTTTTTTAAAGAAATCAGCAGAAGGATACTGGGATTGGATAGATTCCTGGAGTGACTTTTGGTGCCACTTATCACTCTACATTGCAGGCTTTGAGATGCTATGTTCTACCACTCCCTAGCTCTCAAGTCCAAAAACAAGGTCACATTTGGGAAACATTCAGAGGGTGCTCAGGAAAGCAATATCAGAGCTTTATTTCCAAAACAATTTTGTCCCTTGAGCTTTCAAATAATAGGTGCGCTGAAAAGAAATAAAGCAATGACTGTACTCTTATCCACTGCCCCATGACTTCTACAAGGCCACTCGTTTCTCATGGAACAATGGGCCAAGCAGCCCTTTCTAATACTGAGCTTTTGCCTCTTAAACTACTCAGTATTCTCTCTGGTTTCAGGTGAGAGATAATTGGTCTCAGGAACTCTGTTAATTCCTTGTTTCTTATAATCATTTTGATTTGAGCTTGGAGCAAAGAAGCAGTTATTTGGCATTAGCAGTTTAATTACACACTTATTTGTGTGATGACTTTAGTTCTCTTGCTTTCTGTTGTTTTATTTTGATGAGAGCAAAGACTTAAGTTTAGATCGTGACATTTTCTCCTCTTTTCAAAGATATTTCAGCCAAATGCATGATTTCTTTTCTTTGAAGACAGTTGGATATTTGCTATTGCTTTGTGTTCCAGTCTCCTTGCTAACCCTACTGCCCTATGTTGGACAATCTAAAGGAAGATATGATGGCTGTAGTGGATTGAATTATGTCCCCCCAAAACTCACTGGAGCTTGAATTGTGTCCCCTGAGCTTTATGTATTAGAAACTTAGCCCCCACTGTGACTGTTAAGAGGGTGGGAAATCCTA
The DNA here is from genome assembly GCF_027409185.1 of Cynocephalus volans. Taxonomy (NCBI): domain Eukaryota; kingdom Metazoa; phylum Chordata; class Mammalia; order Dermoptera; family Cynocephalidae; genus Cynocephalus; species Cynocephalus volans. Next base: position 63,333,404 of record NC_084461.1, on the reverse strand, counting down.
TTATGGTAACTGAAAGGTGGAGCCTTAAAGAGGTGATTGGATTGTAGGACCGTGTAGTAGTGAATGGATTAAAAATGGTGGTCAGGGGCATGGTTCTGAGGGCTTTAAAAGAAGAGGAGAGGAGAGTCTGTCTCTCTCTCTGTTCTCTCCACTTCCACCATTTTGCAACATGAGACCCCTGGGTTATTGTCACCACCACCAGATGGACTTTGGACTTCCCACCCTCAGAAACTGTAAGCAATAAATGTCATTTTTCTTTCTAAATTACCCAGTTACATTTACTTTGTTACTAAAGACAAAAATGAACTAATACAATGGCCCAGGTCTTTTGCCTCTTTCTGTTGAGTTTACTGTTAGCCCTAAGCACTGTACAAAACGTTTTTCTCAGTCTGAGAAATAACAGTAAGGCATCAATTTATCTCAGGCACAGAATTCAAGTTCCAGTCCCCATGGGAAGTTTCCCCCAACTCTGGAATTAACCAAAGGACAGCAAATTTGTTGCAGTTAGTTTTTAAATGGTGGTGGTTGCTATTAATCCACAACAGAATGGAAAAAAAACAGAGACCAGAGATAAAGTTCTGACATTTAGCAGAAAAGCTCTAATCCCACCAAAGAACACCTATAAAACCTGGAAGAGGTAGCCATCTCCTCAAATGCCCAGGCAGCAACTGATGACAATGTAGAAATGGGAAATATCTGTGTCACCAATACCTTTTTGAATAATCCACTTGTGCGGTTTGTGTGTGAATACCTGAATTCTCTCAAACAACACAGTAAAGTACAATCTTGATCCACTGGGATCTCAACTGATTTTGTCTCTCCAAACTTTTCACTTCAAAAGGCCTTGATCTGGCAGTGTTGAGCTTATTAAGAGCATAACCTGTAAAGTTTGTTCTGGGACTGAAACTTCGTGCCCTCCTCATCCCTTAGTGAAACCTAGTCCCCTATCCTTTTCTAGTTCTATTACTTGGAACAAGTTGCTTAACTTCTCTGAGCCCCTTTCCTCATCTGTAAAATCGGATGATTTACCTTGCAGAGTTGTTGTAAGGTCAACTATATGTAAAGCAACTGGCACCTTAATGTTCAATAAATGGTGTTAGTTGTAGCAGTATCTTAGAACACTACCAAAAATATCTTCGGGATTTTCTACAGTTGAGACATTTGACAGCTTTCAAACAAACACTTTGCTTTAAATCCTTCAAGATATTCTATGTAATGGAAATCCCAGAGTAGGAGCACAAGATGTATTTATCCTGCAGGTTCAAGCAAGTCCTAGTGCTGTGGAGCAGAAGGCCTAGAGAGACTTGGATTTTTGGACAAAAACTCATCCTCAGTCAATCTAAAGAGTTAGAGCTCCAGAGCTTGGTCTAAAATGATGGGGCTTCTGGAGAAGGGGCACTTCTGAAGTCAGTATAACATGTGTTGACCTTACCTTTTCTAAAGATTGTGAAAAAATAAAGGGGAAAAAAATCTGTGTTACTTTAACCTCAATGCCACTATCAAATCTATGAAACATAAGTAAGGTAAAGTGACAGGTGTGGGGGGTGGGGCGGATGTCAAAGACAGAACGCATGCCAGCTGTGGTTGTGACATCTGTGTAGTCAACACCAGGAGCCTGAGGTGGTCTCAGAAAGCTGAAATGGAGCCACACAGTGACACACAATGTCAAATAATGGCCTAGGATCCTTCAGCCAATAGCAAAGGCAGATACAAAGAACAGTGAGTCACCCCAGATAACTTTCTATATTATTTCAAAGAAATTTTAATTGTTGGAGGTGGGTCGTTCGCACAATTTCTCAGGGGGTGTTGAGTAGAGGAGTCCTGTTTGAAATTATTTTGGCCTTGCTCCTAGCTGGCATGACTTGGAGAAGATGGATTTCATCATCAGTTGGCACCAGATAGAGACACAAGTACAAAAACCCTATCACTGCCACTTCCTTTATCATGCAATAAATCTGACTTGCAAATGTCATACAACTGTACAAATCTATGGTGCAGTGGCAGCTTGGACACTTGCCTTCACTTTGACCTGAATAAATGTTGAAATTTTAAAAATATATGTATTGCTTATTTTCTTCATTAACTTTTCCATGTTTAGGCCAGTGCTTGGGGTCAGCTGTGTCCCCTGAAAGTTCATGTATTGGAAACTTCATCTCCATTGTAACATTGTGTTAGGAGGGTGGGATATCCAAATATGGTATTTGGAGGGTGGGGCCTCTAAGAGGTGATTGGATCTGAAGACTGTGTCCTCATGAATGGATTGATCCATTCATGGAGTGGTGAGTTGATGGTTTAATGAGTGGTTATAGGTGTGGTTCTGATGGCTTTATATGGAGAGCGTGAATCAGAACATATACTCCCTCTCACTCCAGCTCATTCTCGCCATGTGACAGGCTGCGTTGTTTTCACCACCAAGAAAAAGTCCCCACGTGTGTTCCCTGGACCTTGGACTTCCCAGCCTCCAAACTGTAAGAAATAAATTATATTTCTTTATAAATTACCCTGTTTCAGGTATTCTGTTATAAGCAACAGAAACAGACTAAAATAGCCATAGTTTCCTAAATTGCCTGATGATAAAAGTCATATGGGATGCTTGCTAAAAATTCAAATTTTTGAGCCCCTCCTGAGTGGCTAGGCCTTATTAGTTGACATATGAGTGCTAATTACATATTTTTAAGAGCTTTACTAGAAGACTAAGGTATATGCCATAACTGAGATGGATCATGGAACCTGCACAGATACAAGGCACCAGAAACCCAAAGAAAGGATGCTAGAAAAATTTTATCTTCCTCTCCTTCACCCTCTCTCAAAGACTCAAAATTACATAAAGCCATGTGATGTCCTAACATGAGAATAGGGGGGGAGAGAATGTCTCTCATCTGTCTTTGTCCCAGGGTGGGATTGTTCACCATTTTTCACATTTTTTTCTTGGCCAATGTATAAAAAAGCTAATTGGTATTTCTGCATTGGTTCCTTAAACTTCTATTTCTTCCAGACACAAGACACTTGATTGTTACAGAGGCTCTCCTTCAAGAGGCTAAATAGAAGGGTATATCTTATGGTGTCTACAAGCAGATCTAAGCCAGAGCAAACAGAAACTGAATCTCCATCATCATCAGGATCTATTGCTTGAAATAAAAAGGCTGCTCGTGTATTCAGCTTGATTAAGATACACTTTAAAAATGTGGTACCCAAAACTTGGTACCCAAATCTTTATGAGAAGACCATAAAATGACCTCTAATTCTTCCTATGTTCCCATAGTCACCTCCCATATAAACATTCTTGTCCTGTATCTAACAGTGCCTGCATCCCTGGTGGGAAGAGGTGGGGGCCTATTTGGATCATGCTTAAATTAGCAGGGCTTAAATCTTCTCAAACTTTAGTGTGCCCAAAAATATGTTGAGGGAGAGTTGTTTAATATGCAGATCCCTGAGCCCCACCCCAGATATTCATTTAGTAGGTCTAGGAAGGGGCCTGAGTAATTTGCGTTTCTAGTAAAGTATCCTAGATGGCCTAATCATCTGTAGGTAGATAAGAAAAAAGACCAGATGAGAGTTTTAGAAACATAATTCTGAAGGCAGAGTAATAAAGACTAAAATTAAGACTTTTGAAAGCCATTGTAGTATGTTTTTCAAACTTTTTGCTCATGATCAACTGTAGAAAAACAAACAAACAAACAAACAAAAACCCTTCTTAGTAATGCCTACATAAAAAAAACTGAAACAATAAGCTTTCCAAAACAGAATTTTCACATTATAAGATACACCCTGCATCTGTACTGTTTTCTTTTTTTTCTTTTGGCACTGGCGGGTCAGGGATCAAACCCTGGACCTTGGTTCTATTCCTTTCTGTTCTGTTTTCAGCAGGTGCTCCGCCACATGAAACATTGTCTCAAAAGGTAGCTTCACCTGATTGTCTTTACAAGTTCATGTGGCCCAGACTGCTTGAGCCCTTTTCAGACTTTGCCAGTGACCCTTGTGTTAACCCTTTATTGAACTGGACAACACTTCTCAGTTTCAGTGACTGTTCTGAAATTGGCCCACTATACTTCCTCATGGAGATCTGTCAGCTATTTGGGGGCTTTTCTGCTCTCAAGTCTGTTAGACACTCCATTGTTTCCCTCTGCTTCCTCCTGCATACACCCTGAGACCACACAGGTCTATGGCTGTGGGTGTTTATCTTCACCCACCTGTATTTTCAGGTCTGTGGAGAGACCTTGCCACTTAGTGACGGTGCAAATATTGTTCGTGTGTTTTTGGTCTTGCCGTCTAATTTCTCTGCTATCACGTGGGAATTTGGAGAGACAAAACTGTGCTACTGTCACTGCCATCTTCACCTTGCTTTTTTTTCTCTGTAGTTACCACAATCTGTGCATCTTTAGGTGATATATTTTTGAATAGTTTTCCTTTCTTTCCTGACGCTTATATAAATGGGTATGTTCTTCTGTGCCTTCTTTTTGGCTATACTTTATGTTTTCTAGTCATTCATATTGATACTTATAACTATAATGCATTCATTTCTGCTACTATATTTATGAATATATCACAATTTATTCATTCTCCTGTTGATACACTTTTTTCCAGTTTTTGCTAATTATAAGTAAGGCTCTGGTGAATATTCTGAACTAGACCTCGAATGCACATATGTAAAGCTTTCAAGGAAATACTTAGGTATACGTGGATATGAAACAATATTACTTTTAACTTCAATTTGCATTTTCCTGATTACAAATGAAGTTGAACATCTTTTCATGTATTTACTCACCGATCATGTTTCTTCTTGTGAGAAATGCCTGTTCATAACCTATGCCCATTTTTTTATTGGATTGTTTGATTTCTTATTGATTTAGAAGACTTCTTTATATATTCTAGATAATAATAATATCCTGGTTATATGTTTTGCAAATATCTTCTCCCAGTTTGTACATCACCTTTTCTTACTCTTTTTGTTTCCAAAGAACAGAATTTTTTAATTTCTATGTACTAATGTTTATCAATCTTCTTTACAAATCTTGCTTTTTGTATCTTATGTATGAAATCTTCCTTACCTTGAGATTATAAAGATATTCTATATTTTCTTCTACATGTTTTAAAATCTAGCTTTTTCATTGATCCATCTGGTATTATGTGTGTTGTTTGAAGTATGGGTCCAAAATCAACTTTTTGTACATGAGTAACTCATTTTTCGAACACCATTTCTTAAATATTTCTTCCCTTCTGTATTGATCTGCATTGCCAAGCATTTTCATACATACATAGATATGTTTGCAGGCCCCCCCCCATTCTTTTTCACCAAGCTATTTGTCTATCCCTCCTCCAGTATATTATGCTTCTGCTTTTTTTTTTCTTTCTTTCTTTTTTTTTTTTTTGGCAGCTGGCCAGTACAGGGATCTGAACCCTTGACCTTGGGTTTATTGAACACTGTGCTCTAACCATCTGAGCTAACTGGCCAGCTCCTCCAGTATATTATGATATTTTAATAGAGCTTTAAAATACATTTTGATACCTGAGAGGACAAACCGTCCCTTCCTCTACCTCACATTTCTGATTCCCAACATACTGCCTCAAGAATTGCTCAACAATACCTCTGTGTACCCCTCCCACAAGGCGAATTGGAACAAAAATGGTCCCAGACTGTAGAACTGGCTTTTCCTAATTTGTGTGGAGCTCAGCCCAGCACCACACACTGATAGCTATGGAGAGGTATTTGTTTCCTAGGTGTACGTGGGAATGCTAATATTATTTAATACTATTTCCCAGAATAAGTAATCAATTCTTGATTGCTAAGGTAATGTTCTGTCACTTGTAACTATTACCTAAATTACTATGGTAACTTTCGTCCCAGAACAAATGAGGTGTTTGTTATCTCAAAAACTTTGTTTCCTTAAGTGTGGAGAAAATTAAGACTTTCAGTTCATCTAAATATTCATCTTTTTTGTGACTTTGAAATAAAGAGGATATCAGAAAATAGTGGGTTCATTCAGTGATAAGCAAATCTATTTTAACGATCATAAACTTCATTATATGAGAAAATGTTCAAGTATAGTTTAGTTAAGTGGGGTTATATGCATTATATACATTGATAGAAAATTGTATATTCTTGTACTTTGTGTTACATTATTCTTTAGAAATTTCAGAAAGGGCTTAACAAATAGAGAAATTCCTTTCTGGTATTGACTGTGTGACCGATGATATATGCTCAGGTGCCATTTTTCTAGCAGCTGCTGATGAAAGGCCTCATCTCTGTGCCTTATAAAGGTGAGGTCTGCATTTCTGACTAGATTTTATTACATTCACATTATTTTTCTGCAAAAAAAAGTAGATTACTATTTCTACTCTACTGTTGAGGGTAACTTAGTCACATAAAAGGAAATTAAACTACTTTTCATGGGCTTTTTATTGAGACAATATGACCTGCTAATAACATTTAAATCTTATTAGGTGTTTACATTTTCAGTTGATTTGAAGACAGCAAGATATCCCACAAGAGCTTGTTTTGTTTGGTTGTGAAAGGACATTATCAATGTGCCTCAGTGTGCATATGTATGTATTCATTTAAGTTCTTCATACATCAAGGGCAAACCTATTTTTAAACAGTACATTTGTGAAATTTTCAAATAATACCTACCATATATTTTTTCTTCAAATTCCAAACTCCAATTTAGATAAAGTACCCCTAAAGGGGGTTACTAATCCTAACTTCCAAAGGAATCCACCCATATAGTGTCTTTAATTTCATGAGTAGTTCGAGGGAGGATTTACTGATTTTCACACTAGATAATGTTGAACTGCTCCAGTTTCAGAAACTCATCAGAAAGAAGATTTAGTCTATTAAAATGTTCACATCCCAAGTTAAGATGGATACTGAATACAAAAGTATACATATATCTGAAGAAAAGTCAGTACATGTTTATCTTCTGTTACACAAATCAATTTACAATGTCTGTTCTGCTGTGTGGAATGCCAGTGGCCATGGGCATCTGCCTTTGGCCTCAGCTCTCCTCCTGCTCATGGGGGGCTCCCAGACCTGGCAGGCCTTCAAGATGTTGAGGTTCCATCAAGGGTCTAGACTTTGGGCACTTCCATTGTTTTCGCCAAGTCTGGGCTGTTTCAGCTCTGGAGGACTGCCCTGAGGGTCTCCAGACATCTCTGACTGAATTTCTTCTGTGGAAGGGTTGGGAATTATGCTGAGTGGTACAGAATTTTGTGAAGTATCTGTCTTTAAGGGTATTAAGTTTATTTTCTGGGGAATTGTTTTGCTTCAGGCTTGTGACGTGTTCAGAGTAACCCTGCAGGATGGGTGGGCTTTTGTGTTTTGACTACTAGGCTATAAGGTCTTCTTCTCTGTTGGCCCTGTCAAGGAGTTTTTGACACCAGGAGTGATTGAGTGAGTGTCCTTGATTGCTCCTGGGCCTGGAGATTGTCTGGCTGGAGGAGGGGTTGTGCAGGGACTGCTGGGGTCTTGGATTCTGCTGGTGGGGTTTCCCTCTACTGGTCCGGGTACCGGCAAAGACCATTGGTGCATCTGACTCTTTGTTCTCTTTGCTGTCTCAAGAGTTCTCATGCTCAAAACTGGCTTCTTTTTCAAAGGAATTCCAAGTTCATCTTTCTCAAATATCACAAATGAACAATAGCTATCCATGGATGAAATGGCCAGGAAGGCCCTGTCATTGGGCCATGAAATATCACTCAGGGTGTGGTAGTGTATATTAGACACATAACTGAAAAGGAAAGGCTGCTGGGTGTCATATAGAAGCAAAGAGACCTCTGAAGACATAGCAAACACGAGGTTGTAGGGCAGACTCATCAGCTCCAGGCATGGCTGTTTCCACCACTGGCCTGAATTCAAGGTGGGCTGGACAGCAGTGAACAGCAGGTGTTGCTTTTCTAGGACATGGAAGATGAGCAATCGTCCTTTAAAGATTTTTTTCTGGAGAAAACATAAGTTGTATTCATTACGTTTTCACCAGCTTCCACATATCCAGCTGGTGTGAGGAGCAAAGACCTGGCCCGTCTCCCTTCCAAGAGGCACAGGACAAGGCAGAGACAAGCCTCTGTCCCAAGGATGGATTGAAGTACAGGTCAATCATGGTTCTGCCCTTTCCCTGGAAGTGACTGAGATATCTCTGTCCATTTCATAATTTTTCACACTTAGGAGAAGATTGCTGAGGAGCTTCAAATGGTCCACAAGCAGTGGAATTCTTTTTTTTCCCCCTTGGGAAAAATTTCCATGGTATACTAAGAACCAGGAGTGAAGGCTGTTTCCTCAAAGGTGTCACATATTACTGGGGAAAGAGAGAAATAGGGGCTACTCTTCTGTCATGGACCATTGTTGGCAACTTTTGACATGATTTTCTTCCTGGAGGATACCTGTGTACTTTTAAGAAATTTCATGATTCTCAGATCTTATTATTTCTTTTAGTTACAGTATCAAACGTCTTGTTCTAAGTGACAGCAGAGAGGAGTTAAACATAGACGAAGCTGTAGAGAGTTTGTGAAGCATGGTTTATACTACAATAAATGGAAGTATGTCTTGTTTAGGGGTGCTGCTGACTGTATGGAAGTATGTCTTGTTTAGGGGTGCTGCTGACTGTATGGAAGTATATCTTGTTTAGGGGCGCTGCTGACTGTATCCCTGAACCATTTTTCAGCTTTCCTGACTTCAGAAAAAGAAAGCTGCTGAGGGAGGAATTTTTTGCCCCTTCAAGACCCAGGAGGATGAAAGTCATCATGTGGGAAATAGCCTGGGTCTTGAAGGGGGCAAAAAATTCCTCGCTCTGGCAGCTTTCTTTTTCCAAAGGCAGGAAAGGAAAAGAAAGATGGTGCAGGGACACAGCAGCACCCCTAAACAAAATATACTTTCATTTACTATAGTATAAACCATGCTTTGCAAACTCTACAGCTTTGTCTGTTTAACTCCTCTCTGCTGTCACTTAGAACAAGACATTTGAGGCTGTAACCAAAATAAATAATAAGATCTGAGAATTGTGAAATTTCTTAAAAGAACACGGGGATCCTCCAAGAAGCAAATCATGTCAAAAGTTGACAACAATGGTCCATGACAGAAGAGTAGCCCCTATTTCTCTCCTTCCCCAGTAATAGTTGACACCTTTGAGGAAACAGCCTTCACTCCTGGTTCTTAGTATACCATGGAAATTTTTTCCCAAGGGAAAAAATAAAAAAGAATTCCACTCCTTGTGGACTCATTTGCAACTCTTCAGCAATCTTCTCCCAAGCAGGAAAATTATGAAATTGACAGCAATATCTCAGTCACTTCAAGGGAAAGGGCAGGACCATGATTGGTCTGCATGTCAACCCTTCCTTGGGACAAAGGCTTGTCTCTGCCTTGTCCTGTGCCTCTTGGAAGGGACTCAGGCCAGGGAATAAACCTGGAGGTTCTGTGAGTCTTGTGAACTTTGTTTTATCCAGTAATGGTGGGGCCAGCCTCCTGTGCTCTGCTGAACTGCTACACAGGTCTTTGCTCCTTTCCCGTCGTAAGGCATGGATAAGACCCATTCTCCTTACATTGTCATCAGTCAAGTGTTTCACATCCATATGTATGTTCCTCTGAAGGAAATTCTTCACCACAGTGATTATGGAATCTTGGGAGGTATCTCTGGTCAATTTCCCTGCTACTGATCCCAACTTTTTCAGGACCCTGGATCCCAAGTATTTTGAGGCTCTTTCCTACTCCTGGGGCCTTAACCTCTTCTGTAGCACAGTCCATGGCAGTTTTTGTTTTCAGTGAGTCTCCCTTTCTCAACTCTAGCGGGAAAGATGACACACTGGTCTTCATTGTTCTTTAATTCATAAGAGAACATTTGCTCTTCTGCATGGTGTGGCCTGTCACATTGTCCTTCCTTCTGGGGAGAGTGTAGATATTGTTAATAGGGGTTCTCTAGTCTTACTGGCGGTGTGGTGGGAGGTAGGTATGAGGAAGTAAAGTGGGTAATATGGCTGCTTAGGGAAGATGAAGCTCCCTCGGTAGGGTCTGGGCTGCTTCACGTCTCTTTTAGGGGCTGAAATCAGTCTGTTGATGTGTATGAGGATGTTTCCTCATCAAAGGGTTCTTCCCTGTTGCGTACAGATGTTGTCGTCTTGATTTCATTCTTCTTCCCTTTCTGGTTCCTTTTGTTCTTTAGCCGGGCTAAGGCAAGATGGAAAGTGCGGCAGCTACAGCCCTCATGGACCCCGTGCTCCACATGCACCTCCAGGACCTCCAAACTGGGGTAGGCCCAGCAGCAGGCCATGCACTTGAAGCCACTGTTCAGCATCTCCGGTGTCCTGGCCCTGGAACTCTCCTCCGGAGCTGGAGGCTCTGCTGGGCTGTCAGCCTCCTCCTTTCTTTCCTCTTAGGCTTTGCTGTCCACGCTGCACTCACTGTCAGTGAAGAGTTCCTTTGTAGATGTGTCAGAGATGGTGGCTTTTGTATTGACATTATCAGGAAAGGGCATTTCTTCTACTCTTGTCTTCTTTTGTGGGGGCTCCAGTCCTTCCTCTGTATCTGACAAGACAGCCACACCCCTTTTCATTGGGACACACATGTAGTAAATTTTCATCGCCCTTTTCTTTTCCTTATGTTCTGAGGACATAAAGGGCATATTGGTTAAGTGTGAATGAACAGAGGTATGTGGTAAGGGGGAGTAAGTCTCCCTTTGCTCCAAATCCTGGGGTCGAGACATCTCAGCAGGTCCAATGCAGGAGACACCTAGGAAATAAAATTTCAAACATAAGAAAACTTCAAGAAGTATGTGTGAAATCTGCAGCAGTTAAGATGGCCATGAGAATATCCCATGCGGGGACATGGGGAACAGAAGCTCATGCATCTATCTCAGAATTCTGCATGTGCTATGTGCTATTTGAGGTGTGAACTCAGTGCACCTATGTAGAGAACGAGTGTGTGGTGTGTCTCATGGAGTTGTGTGTATGTTCTGGAACATATCTGGGGAGTGTTTCCAGTGCTGGTAAGAGGGAATGGTGATGAGCGTGTGTAAGTGTCATGGGGTGTGACAGTACATGTGGACAAGTGCAGGAGTGTCACATGTTCCTGTCAGGATGTGCTGCTCTGTGAGGTGCTGAGGGCCTTGTGGATAGAGTGACATGGGTGAGAAGCACTACATGAAAGTGTCTTCTGTTCAGGGCATATGGGTTTTCTAGAGCCTGGTCTAGCATGGGGGAGTTAAAACAGGTTGTCTGTGTGAGGGAATGTGAAGTATTTATAGGATTAGTGCGTAGAGGGGTGAGTGTGAGAATGATTGGGGGCAGGAACGAGGAGCTGAGGGTGTACCTCTGTAACCCTACTGGAGAATGAGAAAGATGGAGAGTGAAGGGATGTGTATTTGACAGAATAAGTAAAAGGAGAAACGGGCCATACTCGGTATGAAGAAGTGTGTGTGAGTGCGTGTGTGATCTTGAGTCTGTGCCAGTCTGAGGCAGAAGGTTCTGGTTGAGTTCCCGTGCACTTGTCAGCCCTGCCTGCTGTCTCACCCACAGCTGTCCCAGTGTTCACATGTGGGAAGTTTGTGCCGAGGACCTTTGTCTTATTCTTGAAGGCACATTCCCTCTGTATTTGTCCCTCCTTGGAGGCTTCAGTCCTAGTCCCTCTCACCCAAAGCCTTTTCCTGTTTTTAATGGGAAAGTGAAGTAGGAGTTGGGCCGAGCAGCTCAGGGAATCTCCTGCCCAAGCCCAGATCCTACCTTTGCATCTCCCTTACCGTCCTCATCAACAAGAACGAGCTTGCTTGCTGAGGAGAAACAGGAGAAATATTCACAAGCAGAGGAATTTTCTTCTGCTTCCTGATCCTGAGCTAAGACCACCACACTTATCTCAGGAGCATTCTCTTGAGACTTGCAGAATTCTGGGGAATAAAGTTTAAAAAGCAGAAAACAACATTGAGATATGGATAATCTGGGGTCTTTGTACATTCATAAAAAGATATGTTGAGTGGATATATTGTGTAGGGCATCATTACTGCCCATGTGACTTGCTTTCACAGAAATTTAGGTGACTTTCCCATTCAAAACTCCAAAATATAAGTGAATAACAGTTATTAAAAATGTGTGTGTGGTGGACGTCAGTGGGATTGGATATCTTGTATGTGATATTTTTGGAGATGTGTACAGAATAATGGAAACCATGAACCTTGCCTAAAATGCAATATGCAGTAACTAAAGTTTAGCTGTTATTATTATTGGCTCAATTTTCTTCATGGGAAATTATGCAAATAAGGGATGTGAAGTGCAAATTTATGAAGAATCATGTATGTGCATCTATTTGTTTATACTGATATCTACACTGACAGAAAGGTATATATATAGAGAGGCACAGATATAAATATAGTTGGATGGTAGCTAGATAGTTAGATATATAGATGCAAAGATAAAATTTTTTTGAGGGTTTCCTAGAAAATGGTCATGATGCTATAGGTTTTCAAATGAAGACTTCACATACTTGCTCCAGACTCCTCTTTTGGAAATGTGCTTCCCATTTCACTTGGGTTTCTAGTCTTTCTGTCCGTATCATTTAGGAGCCTTTTCCAAAGGAGAAAGAGTACATGGTACATTTCTGCCCATTGATTGGAAACAGAAACCCTGGACAGTCCTTGAGAGAAGGGGTTGCTGAGCGAAGGAGCTTAGCTCCAATTCTAGGTCATTATTCTGTCCCCTTTCTACATGATTCCTTCTTAGCTTCTCATCTTCTCTACCCCCATACCACTGCTATCCAGCTTGTCTTCAAAAGAGGCAGAGGATGAATATTCTGAGTCCGGATCCTCTGCTGTCTGGATGTGGGCCTGGTTCAACCCAGAGGGTCCAGGCTGTGGAGAGTTTTCATCTGAGTCTATGATTTCTGGGAAAGAGAGGGAAAATCAGATATGTGGTACTTTTTTGCATTCAACAAACATTCAAGAAGTACCATGTACAATAACACACATGGTACTTATCCTCATGAAGGTTATAATCTATTTACCATTCAAAGTTCTAAAATCTAGATATACAAAAATATTTGTTGGAATGATGTGTCTGGGTGGGCTGGATCACCCATGAGTGGTGCATTTGTTCTGTGCAGTGAATCAGAGGCTCACAATCTTGTCCAGCACATGGGAAGTTGCGCATATTATATGTTATTACTACTTCTGTTTACACAAAGAATAATTTTGTTGTGCCTTGTAGGTAAAATGCTTCAGTTTGTCACCTGAGATTATCTTATGAAAGTCCTGCTGCTTTCTCAAATAGAATTTGCAGAGATAAAAACCCCGCTGGCTTTCATTTCTTGCCTGCAGTATCCTCTTCCACAGATATCTGCTATTTTGGCCTCTGTTGCTAGAGCTCTGCAGGACGTGTGCCTTGTGATAACTCATTACTTCTGAGCTTGAGCAGAAGACTCCATTGGGATCTCTGGGACAGCTCCAGAATGTACCTCCCAACATTGGTAACAGCTCTTTTCTCAGGTGCTTACTTCTTAACTGGCACAGCTACCACTTGTCTTGGCCAGTGGTGTCACCTTTCTTAGTGTTCTCTGCTCACACAGGGCCCCCGACTAAGTTTTTTTTTAAATCTCTACTCACTTCATTCAAAGACTATCTTGGAACCTTCCCAATCATGAGTATATTCAGAGTAGTTTGAACAGTTGTTTTCTTCCTAATCTGTGTATTTATTGAATCAACTCTACCTGTACCATGGATATAAACATATGAAAATTCTGTTTTATTACTTACTTCCTATTTATATTTCCAAGGGAAAGGCCTGTAACTTTGAAATCACAAGCTTTAGTAAATAAATAGGCAAATTCTAGTTCCTGATAAATAATTCATGAACACATTAAGTTTCATCCTCTGTTTAAAAACCTTGATTAAGTCTATAACCAAACTTTTACTTCTCAAAATATATCCAATTTGCCTCTTAGGTTGCTGTAGAGTGTCTGGTGTGTTATTGTGGTGTGGAGATGGTGACGTTTAGTACATGTGGCATATGCATTACATAGAATTAGAGTTTCATGTTTGGTGAGTAGGGTCTGGCATATATACATGTCTGTAAATCTACTATGTATTTTGAAAATATCATGTACTCAGTATGGGGGACAAATTGTCATTGTACATGTAGGTAGCATGAGTGTGATGTGTTTGGGTGACTCACAGCATTTGTGTATGTACAGGTATTTCATCTTCCATGTGTTATGTGAACTGCATGTCATGTGGCATTTAAATATAAGCAGTTATATAATAGCTTTTTGTTTTATATAAGGGACTGTGTGGATCTGAGTAATTTTGTGAGAGCTGAAGAGACAACGGAAGGATTATAAATGGTTATGTCACATATGGATAAAGGGAGATCATGTGAGCTCCTAGTATGTGTGATTATGTGAAGGGACTAAGGGATTGCAAACAGAGAGGAGTTTGAGAAGGGGGTATAAGATTGCGATAGCTTCATGCTTTGTTAAAGTGAAATTGAGAGTTCTACAAGAGTGAATTGTTTATGTGAGTTAGAGACTGTGATATTGTAAAAATGAGGTTATGAGAAAGCAAATTTGATGTATACAATACACGTGCTGAGAAATGAGGGCACGATAGCCTACTGTGTGAGGACATGAGTGTACAAGTATATCTGGGAGTAAAAAAAAATGGGAGTAAAGAATGGAGAATGAAGGGATGAGAGTTTACAGAGGAAAACCTGAGGTCATGTGGTGTTGAGGATAACTGGGCATGATGGGATAAAAATTCATGTGTGGTTGTGAGGGTAGGAGGTTGTAAGAGGCCAGAGTAAAGGTCCCTCTTCAAATCTTCTGCCTTATGTGGGCACATGTGCTAGTGAGCTTTGTCCCCCTTTTGAAGGCAAATGTAGAATTCACTACATCTTCATTAGATACTTCAGTCTCCACATTTCTCTTTGTCAGAGACCTGCCCACACTCATGACCTACACTGTTGTACTTCTGAGGTTCACACTGAGTGAGTCGTCCCTGTTTCTCTGACAAAAACTGTCATTCTGGTAGGTTTCTGGGTTCATCCATGCTCTGTCACCCTTGCAATTTTGGACACTCTTTCTTTTCAAGATTTCCCTTGAATCTCAAGACTTAGTTTTGTGTAGATGTAATGAGCATCTCCCAAAGGAGAAAGAGAAGAGCTTGTATTTTTGCTGTGGTCTGGGCATAGGCTGTATCAACTTAAATCTCCTGTCTATCAGGTTGTAGAGAGGAGATCTCAGCCAGACGTCACACCCATGCTTCCATCTCCTTTCCCTACTCTCCAGCCCTAGCCCCAGTTTAGACATCTCCACTTACGAGTATTCTCAGGCTTCAAGGAGGTGAAGGAAATATAAGGTGAACTACCATTGGTTTTTTGCTTTTTCTGTGGAATACGAGCAGGCTGTGTATAATCCTTCTGAGTCAGCCTCATTTCTGTCAAATCAAATGGAAAGTAATGACATAGGGATAATATTTTAACCATTTGTTCAATCTCGATAGCTCACTATGTACTGGCCACTCATGGAGACCACAGTCTATTTCCTGACCAAAGCTCAAAAAGATAGGTATGTAATAATATTTAGTATTACCCAGGTGTCAGTGGCTGGATGGACACAATGTGCGTATGTTTTGTATATGAAGCTGCTTGTAGTGTATGTCTTGGAACTATGATGTCACACAGAGTGCCGTGAATATCATATTTTAATATTGGCTTAGCTGATTGTACAAATGTCATTCTGTTTAACATATTTCATGAAAGTTAGGGAAAGTTGAAGAATGGCCCCCCACCAATATGTTCTTATGTTAATCACTAGAGCCTGTGAGTATTACTTGGTATGCACCAGGGGACTTTGTGAATGTGATTACATTAAGAATGTTGTTATAGGGAGATCATCTGGGATTATATGGTTGGATCTTAAATGTGATCCCAAGAATACTTATAAATGGGGGACAAGTAGTCCAAAGGGAGTCAAAGAGATGTGACATGGAGCAGTAGGTCTAAGTAAAGGGACAAAGGGGCTGCAAACCAAGGAGTGCAAGAAGCCCACACAGCTTCAAGTGGTAAGGAAGCTCTGAAGCATCAGGAAGAAACCAGCCCTACCAATACCATGATTTTCGCCATGTAAAACATATTTTGGACTTTAAACCTCCAACACTGTAAGAGAATAAGTTCATGCTGTTTAAAGCTACTAATTTTGTGGTGATTTTTTTTATAGCACTTAATAGCAAATAAGTAAACACATCAAACTTAAATTAAGGATTGCCACATACTCTGTATTGAGTTAGCAGTTTTCCTACGAGTTTGCCCTACTGACCTAATTTCCCTGCTTTCCTGAGTGCAGAGTTGCTTATTTGAGGCAATGGCATTACCCTTTCTTTGAGCAATATGAGCAGCTGAGAATACTTTAAGTTTCATTCACTGTCTCATTTTAATTTCATCCAATAGTTTATTTACACCTGTTTTATTAGTTCTGAGGTAGTGATTATTATTTTTTTGTACTTAAATCATGAATGCTGGTTAATATTCAGTTATAGACTTACCAGTGTTTGAGCTCACCAATTGCTCCTGGCTGTCATGCTTCTCCTGTGTTCAGTTCAATTTTTCTGAATAGGTTCTTTTCATTAGTGTTTTTTACACCTTTCTATGGCTTTTATCTTCAAATGATTTTATTTCATCCTTATTCGTGTATGATTGAGACTGTCCTTCAGTGTCAGCACACTACTTCATACTGTTGTCTTTAGGTTTCTACGATTGTCTTTGAATTGTTTACTGTGTGACAATCACTCTTTAGAAGATATTTTTGCGTTACTCTGTAGTTGCTTTAATGTCTTTGTTATTAGGGTTCCAAATTTTTGGTATAGTGAGCTTAGGTGTGGGTTTATTATTGACTGTTTTCACAGTGAGCATGTGATTTTCTGTAATACTAAAACTTGAAACAATTCTCCAAAGAGCTTACACATTATTTCTTTGATCTTCACTGCCTCTTTGTTTTACTTTTCAGAAATCTCAATTTGAGATACATCATACCTTCACTTTTAATCCTCGTTTATCTTATTCCTTCCTTCAAATTTTCAGCTAGGTGGAGAGGTGGAGATTATCAGTTTCCAAAGTGTACCCTCCTTTGCATCAGTGGCCGAGCAGAGATTTTCTGCTGGATTTGTGTGTATGCTCAGATTCCTACTCTGCTGATCTGCCTAGACTTTTCCATTCTTCCTTTCTCCTTACCAGCATAAGAAGGCATGTGTAAAGAGGAGTCACAAGAGAAATATTCTGACTGAGGATTTTTACCTCTTGTCTCATGGACCAGTGCGTTGTCCTCGAAAGAGTACCCAGGTTGTGGGTCATTTTTTTGTACGTTTGAGGTTCCCAGAAAATGAAAGAACGGTTATAAACATTAGTGGGTGTCTGTTTCATTCATTTGTTCAACCGACAAACATTCTGAATAATGTGCTTAGCTCTAAGAACAGACGTGACCTATGAGATCTTTGAAAATAAAATCTATATCCTGCTAGAAATCCTCACACACATGTACAGAAAAACATTTGTATCATCACTGGATGTTAGGGTTTGGATTAGACGTCCTCCGTTTGGATTAGACTGCATACCGTCCACTAATGCTGTGTCCCCGATTGTGTCAGAATTCATGAAGTGATAGAACTATTTACTTCCATTATTTTGCCATACTTTTCTTCTGAAAATCCATTCACATGGAGCCTAGACCTTCTCACAATCTAGTTCTTTGCTCCCAGGGTATAATTCTATACACTGAGAAACCAAAATTCCTGAGGAAACTAGAGTTCCATGTTGGGATAAGAGCTTACAGCTAAAACAGCAGTTTCCATTCTGCTCTCCTCCTACCACTCCTCTCTCCAACATACGACTGCCTCCTCCCAACACACTCAGGAATACTGATTTGGTCCTGAACAGTTATCTCTCGCTTGGGCAGGGAACTGGTATACTTCAGTATGCTGCTCTTATATCTTGATCTTGCCCTCAAGTCTCCTCATTCCCACCAGCTTTGGTTAAGAGTGTTGGTACAGTTTGCCTTCCTCTACACTTTTCACACTTTCACTCTCTGCATCCCACATCCTAGAGATTCACAACCTCAAACAAAACAAGTGGTATTTTTTTTGAAGAAACTAAATATTCATAATTTTATTATGTTACTGTCCCTGTTTCAAATGTTAATGAAGCCCACCAATATCATTTAACTGTTCAAAATAATCAAGTATTGTGAATATGTCTGGCATGTGTATTATGCACACATTGCAGTACAATTGTGTGTGGTGAATGCAGTGTGCTTGGTGTGTTTAAATTCATAACATGTTGTTTAAAATTGGGTTAGAGTTTAATGTGTGATTGATTTGGTGTTTGCAAATGAGAATATGGGGTGAGTTTCGTTTGAGTGGGAATGGTATGTGTGTTTTATGTCTATGTTTTAGTTGGAAACATATCTATGCATGTCTATTGCATGTCCTGTGTTTATGGATTTGTGTATTTTGTTGTTTATTGTTATATGGTTTTGCTGTGCAATGTAATCAGTGGGAATATTCTCTTTGAGACTAGAGAAATTAGCGTATTGTGAAATTTAAGGGAATAAGGCAAGAACATAAGGATGTGAAAATCAAAGGGTATAATAAAAATAGCATGAGTTTTCAGAATGCAAGACTGTGTGAAGAGCTAAAAATAGATGAATGTGCAGAGAAGAATGTGTAAGAGTAAGTGGATAGTAATATGTGACTGCTTTAGAAAATAAAAGTATGACAGGTTGGTGCCCTACAGTGACAATAGCTAATGATATTGTGTTGTTTGTTTCATGATAGCCAGAAAAGAGGCTTTGAATATTATAACCATAAAGAAATGATGTTTAGGTGATAGATATGCTAACTATTCTGATTAGATCATTATACAATATATGCATGTATTGAAATAACAAACTGTACCCCATAAACATGTACAATCTAAAATAAATTAAAATTTTTTTAAAAGTTGGGGTTTAGGTTTTCAAGATGGCGGTGGCTGCGGTGGCTGGCGCGGAGTGGCTGAGGTGGAAAAGGCCGCCACTGGGCCTCAGGCAGCCAGGAAACTTGTGGACCTTCCTCTCTCCATCTCTTAAGGGAGGACCGCTGCTGCTGGCCGGTCGTGGGGGGTGACTGCCACTTTGCCCCTGGCAGGAGACGCTGCCTCACTTACAGGCAACAGCTTTAAAGTGCGGAGCAGGAAAAGAACTCTTTCTTAGCTGCAAAAGCGAGTCCCGAAACAGAGAACACGGCGCCAGGGCTGCTGTGGATGCAGACAGGATCCCGGAGGCCGGGGCTGCGCTGAAGGCGGCCAGCAGCCCTATTCAGGATTCGAGGTTTCAGGCCAGCATTAAAGAAGATTCCTGGGAGCGCCCGAGCCGCGCCGCGACTGAACAGCCCAAGGCGGCAGCGGCCGAGAACGGGAAAGGCGACAAACCAGAGACAGAGAGTGAGCGCCCGACCTGGCACAACCCTGTGAGTGACCCCTGGCACAGCTCTGTTTGGGGGGTGGATGCCCACCCGGCTCCCACCTGCACCACCAGGCCACTCACCGCCCCGGGGCTGCCTCCATTTTCCCAGGTGCTAGCAGCTCCGCCCGGCTCGGCCATCACTGAGCTTTCCTGCTTCCTTGGCCCGGCGCGGGGCTTTCCGGAGCCTGTGGGCCAGCCTCCCCTCCCACTCCCTCCGCGGGTCTCTGGCGGGGCTGGTGGCAGGGGGCGTCCCCGGCCAGTGTCGGGAGGGCAAGGAAGTACGGGCGGGCCGACTGTCACTCCACCACACCCTGGACTCCGGTCCCCGGTAAACTCCCTGTTACTGGGAGGCAGATACCATCTCTGCAGCCACCAGTTCGGAAAAAAGCCTAACGAATTTCTGGTTGGGAACAGTGTGGTAGGAGAGTTCCCAGGTCCGCTTGAACCTGCCGGAGAGCTGGGTGCAGGTGGGTGCTAGACTCGGTTTATACCGGGGGGATACAAAGGTGATCAAGTCCCGAGAAAGATCTACACAGTGCTACAAAGGCACCCAAAGAGACCGGTCGTCTGTGCCTAGCAGAAACCTGGTAGACTTCCTGGGCGAGGCGGTGCCGAGCAGGGTCTTGAAGGCCCAGCTGTTAGACGAGAGGTGCAGCAGACACGCCCCAGCCCAGCACAGTGCGCACAGAGTGGGGAGATGTGCGGCCAGGGAGGCGGAGACTTGACAGAAACCACACACCCTGTGGGGTCGCCACTGCACGATCTAACAGCCTGGGCCAGAGCACACGGAACAGGGAGAAGTCCTGCACAGGAAGTGAGAGCTCAACAGAGATCACACACCCTGTGGTACGTGATCCACCAGCCCAGCAGAGTCCAAGCTGACTAGAAAGGTGGCTCCCCGGAGAAGCCCAAGACCCGAGGCAACCACACACACAAGGCACTAGAGGCCAACTGAGCAGTCACGGAGGGAGCCATACCAAATTGGCAACCACAGCAATATCCTAGTTAGTCATTAGTCTCAAACCAGTGGACTGTGAAACCCCCTGCCACAATGAATAAACACCAAAAAAAAGATACCAGAAATACAAAAAATCAAGAAAGTACACCACCAAAAGTTAATAAATCTCAAACTCTAGATCCTATAGAACAAGAAGCCCTTGAAATGACTGACAAGGAATTTCGAGTGATAGTTCTAAGGAAACTGAATGAGATACAAGAAAACTCAGCTAGACATCATGATGAAATGAGGAAAAGTGTACAGGATCTGAAACAGGAAATGTACAAGGAAATCAATGTCCTGAAAAAAAATGTAGCAGAACTTGCTGAACTGAAGAAGTTATTCAGCGAAATAAAAAACACAACGGAGAGTTTAACCAGCAGGCTTGTCGAAGTTGAAGAGAGAACCTCTGAACTTGAAGATGGGCTGTTTGAAATAACACAAGCAGACAAGAAGAAAGAAAAAAGAATCAAGGACATTGAAGAAAATCTGAGAGAGATATCAGACAACCTTAAGCGATCAAATATCTGAGCCATGGGTATTCCAGAAGGGGAGGAAAATGGAGATTCCATTGAAAACATATTCAACAAAATAGTGGCAGAAAACTTCCCAGGTATAGGAAAAATCACAGATCTTCAGATCCAGGAAGCTCAACGATCTCCAAACGTATTCAACCCAAAAAGGCCTTCTCCAAGACATGTCATAGTCAAATTGGCAAAACTCAGAGACAAAGAGAGAATCTTAAAAGCTGCAAGAGAGAAGCATCAAATCACCTATAAGGGAGCCCCAATCAGGTTAACATCAGACTTTTCATCACAAACCCTAAAAGCTAGAAATGAATGGGATAATATTTTCAAAATACTAAAAGACAAAGATTGCCAGCCAAGAATACTCTACCCTGCAAGGCTATCCTTCCGAAATGAGGGGCAAATAGTATATTTCTCAGACAAACAAAAACTGCGGGAGTTCACTACCACACGACCACCCTTACAAGAAATCCTCAAGGGAGTACTGGGTTTGGTTCCTGAAAAATAACTACCACTGCCATAAAAACCCAAGAAAAATCTAAACCCACTAGTATAATAAAAATGGCATTCATGAAGAGAAAACAAGCTAACAAAAACACTATCTACAACCTAAGGAACCAACAAACACAGAAACCAAACAGTAAATCAGAAAGCAAGGAACAAAGGACACCTAAGACAACCAAACAACCAATAAAATGCTAGGAATAAATCAACACCTTTCAATAACAACTCTTAATGTAAAAGGTTTAAATTCCCCAATTAAAAGACACAGACTGGCTGACTGGATCAAAAAGCAGGGCCCAACTATATGCTGCCTACAAGAGACCCACCTCACCCATAAAGATTCACACAGACTAAGAGTGAAAGGATGGAAAAAGATTTACCATGCAAACAGAAAAGAAAAACGAGCTGGAGTAGCTATTCTTATATCTGACAAAATAGACTTTAAACTAAAAACCATAAAAAGAGACAATGAGGGACACTACTTAATGATAAAAGGACTGATCCATCAAGAAGACATAACAATCATAAATATGTACGCACCCAATGTTGGAGCAGCCAGATTTATAAAACAAACTCTATTAGACCTAAAGAAGGAAATAGACACCAACACCATAATAGCAGGGGACCTGAACACCCCACTGTCAATATTAGACAGATCATCTAGGCAAAGAATCAGTAGAGACACACAAGATCTAAACAAGATTCTAGACCAATTGGAATTGGCAGATATCTACAGAACATTCCACCCAACAACCTCAGAATATTCATTCTTCTCATCAGCACATGGATCATTCTCCAGGATAGATCACATATTAGGTCACAAATCAAGTCTCAATAAATTCAAAAAAATTGGAATTATCCCATGTATCTTCTCAGACCACAATGGATTAAAACTAGAAATTAATAACAAAAGAAACTCTGGAAACTATACAAACACATGGAAATTAAACAGCCTTCTACTTAATGACATATGGGTCCAAGAAGAAATCAAGCAGGAAATCAAAAAATTTATTGAAACTAATGAAAACAATGATACATCATACCAAAACTTGTGGGATACTGAAAAGCAGTATTGAGGGGAAAATTTATTGCATTAAATGCTCACTTCAGAAGAATAGAAAGATGGCAAGTGAACAACCTAACACTTCACCTTAAAGAACTAGAAAAACAAGAACAATCCAAACCTAAAGTTAGCAGACGGAAGGAAATCATTAAGATCAGAGCAGAACTGAATGAAATTGAAAACCAAAAAACAATTCAAAAGATCAACGAATCAAAAAGTTGGTTTTTTGAAAAGATAAATAAAATCGACAAACCATTAGCATGGCTAACAAAAAAAAGAAGAGAGAAGACTCAAATAACAAAAATTAGAAATGAAAAAGGCGATATTACAACTGATTCATCTGAAATACAAGAAATCATTCAAGACTAGTATCAACAAGTATACGCCAACAAATTTGAAAATCTGGAGGAAATGGATAAATTTCTGGACACACACAAGCTCCCAAAACTGAACCGTGAAGACGTAGAAAATTTGAACAGACCAATAACAATAAAGGAGATTGAAGCTGTTATCAGAAGGCTCCCAACAAAGAAAAGCCCAGGACCAGATGGATTCACAGCAGAATTTTACCAAACATTCAAACAGGAATTGACACCGATTCTTTACAAACTATTCCAAAAGATTGAAACGGACGCAAATCTCCCAAACTCATTCTATGAAGCAAACATCATCCTGATACCAAAACCAGGTAAAGATATAACCAAAAAAGAAAACTACAGGCCGATATCCTTGATGAATATAGATGCAAAAATCCTCACTAAAATACTAGCAAACAGAATACAGCAACACATACGTAAAATTATTCATCACGATCAAGTAGGATTCATCCCAGGGATGCAAGGTTGGTTCAACATACGCAAATC